>NW_026973929.1:72500-75000 GCF_034640455.1 Diachasmimorpha longicaudata | reverse complement strand
CACCTTAATTCGGCATGTACTGAGACATGCATGGCTTAATCTTTGAGACAAGCATATCACTACTGGCAGGATCAACCAGGGAGCTTCGATTTTTTTTCTTTTAAAATATGAAACTCTTTTCATTTTATTAGGTGTTGATATAACACATTTTTTAAATTAAATGTGCAACACATTTTATTTTGTATTTGTTTTATTAACATTAAATACATTTTGAGGTGTTTTGCTGATTTTAATTTCAAACACTTTCCTCTCATCCACATTTGTAAATGTGAAAACATTCATCGTTAGATTTTTAAACGACATGGTTATAAGAAATAACTTTTTTCATTTTGACAACTTTATAATTTTACTTGGAGTGAAGTAAGTTAACGCTCTGTTAAAAAAAAAATGAGTGAAAAAGTAATAATATTATATCCTTTTACACACGAAATATCAAACGCCGTAGCGCGTACCACATAGAGAGTCATTCTGTCTTCGACTTGGACTCGTGGCAATGCTGTGCTATACTATAAGCGAAGTATACTTGGGTATGGGAAGCGAAGCCATTGCCCGACCTAGTATAAAACACGTGCATCAAGAGTCCCGCGTACTTGTACCTGTAGGTCCACTTCGACCGCCTGAACATAGAATATATTGCCCGTTCCATGATTACATTGTCAACCTTTATATGAATAAATATTGAATAATAAATTAATTATATATAAAAGGGAATTTATTATAATTGTGTGCATTCAATTATATACAAATATATATTTTTTTTTAATTAAAAATCCTGTGATGCTATTTTTGCATACCACCAAAAATAGCATCAACATTTAAGTCATCATTAAAAATTAATAATATCGGTTACTTGATAATTTATACATCAGTTATACAGGTTTTATTTTAATTTTGTACATTTAAATATATGAATATATATTTTTTTCAATTAAAAATTCTGTGATGCTATTTTTGCATACCAACAAAAATAGCATCAACGTTTCAAGTCATCATTAAAAATTAATAATATCGGTTACTTGATAAATTATAAATTAGTTACATAGAATTTATTTTTATTTTAGGCATTCAATTATATATGAATATATATTTTTTTCAATGAAAAATTCTGTGATGCTATTTTTGCATACCAACAAAAATAGCATCAACGTTCCAAGACATCATTGAAAATTAATAATATCGGTTACTTGATAAATTATAAATTAGTTACATAGAATTTATTTTTATTTTAGGCATTCAATTATATATGAATATATATTTTTTTCAATGAAAAATTCTGTGATGCTATTTTTGCATACCAACAAAAATAGGATCAACGTTCCAAGACATCATTGAAAATTAATAATATCGGTTACTTGATAAAATATAAATTAGTTGTATAGAATTTAGTTTCATTTTATGCATTCAATTATATCTGAATATATATTTTTTTCAATTAAAAATTCTGTGATGCTATTTTTGCATACCAACAAAAATAGCATCAACTTTTCAAGTCATCACTAAAAATTAATAATATCGGTTACCTGATAAATTATAAATTAGTTATATAGAATTTAGTTTAATTTTATGCATTCAATTATATATGAATATAATTTTTTTCAATTAAAAATTCTGTGATGCTATTTTTGCATACCAACAAAAATAGCATCAACGTTCCAAGACATCATTGAAAATTAATAATATCGGTTACTTGATAAACTATAAAATAGTTGTATAGAATTTAGTTTAATTTTATGGATTCAATTATATATGAATATATATTTTTTTTAATTAAAAATTCTGTGATTCTATTTTTGCATACCAACAAAAATAGGATCAACGTTCCAAGACATCATTGAAAATTAATAATATCGGTTACTTGATAAATTATAAATTAGTTACATAGAATTTATTTTTATTTTAGGCATTCAATTATATATGAATATATATTTTTTTCAATGAAAAATTCTGTGATGCTATTTTTGCATACCAACAAAAATAGCATCAACGTTCCAAGACATCATTGAAAATTAATAATATCGGTTACTTGATAAAATATAAATTAGTTGTATAGAATTTATTTTTATTTTAGGCATTCAATTATATATGAATATATATTTTTTTCAATGAAAAATTCTGTGATGCTATTTTTGCATACCAACAAAAATAGGATCAACGTTCCAAGACATCATTGAAAATTAATAATATCGGTTACTTGATAAAATATAAATTAGTTGTATAGAATTTAGTTTCATTTTATGCATTCAATTATATATGAATATATATTTTTTTTAATTAAAAATTCTGTGATGCTATTTTTGCATACCAACAAAAATAGGATCAACGTTCCAAGACATCATTGAAAATTAATAATATCGGTTACTTGATAAAATATAAATTAGTTGTATAGAATTTAGTTTCATTTTATGCATTCAATTATATCTGAATATATATTTTTTTCAATTAAAAATTCTGTGATGCTATTTTTGCATACCAACAAAAATAGCATCAACTTTTCAAGTCA
>NW_026973929.1:57500-62500 GCF_034640455.1 Diachasmimorpha longicaudata | reverse complement strand
TAAATTATAAATTAGTTACATAGAATTTATTTTTATTTTAGGCATTCAATTATATATGAATATATATTTTTTTCAATGAAAAATTCTGTGATGCTATTTTTGCATACCAACAAAAATAGCATCAACGTTCCAAGACATCATTGAAAATTAATAATATCGGTTACTTGATAAATTATAAATTAGTTACATAGAATTTATTTTTATTTTAGGCATTCAATTATATATGAATATATATTTTTTTCAATGAAAAATTCTGTGATGCTATTTTTGCATACCAACAAAAATAGGATCAACGTTCCAAGACATCATTGAAAATTAATAATATCGGTTACTTGATAAAATATAAATTAGTTGTATAGAATTTAGTTTCATTTTATGCATTCAATTATATCTGAATATATATTTTTTTCAATTAAAAATTCTGTGATGCTATTTTTGCATACCAACAAAAATAGCATCAACGTTTCAAGTCATCATTAAAAATTAATAATATCGGTTACTTGATAAATTATAAATTAGTTACATAGAATTTATTTTTATTTTAGGCATTCAATTATATATGAATATATATTTTTTTCAATGAAAAATTCTGTGATGCTATTTTTGCATACCAACAAAAATAGCATCAACGTTCCAAGACATCATTGAAAATTAATAATATCGGTTACTTGATAAATTATAAATTAGTTACATAGAATTTATTTTTATTTTAGGCATTCAATTATATATGAATATATATTTTTTTCAATGAAAAATTCTGTGATGCTATTTTTGCATACCAACAAAAATAGGATCAACGTTCCAAGACATCATTGAAAATTAATAATATCGGTTACTTGATAAAATATAAATTAGTTGTATAGAATTTAGTTTCATTTTATGCATTCAATTATATCTGAATATATATTTTTTTCAATTAAAAATTCTGTGATGCTATTTTTGCATACCAACAAAAATAGCATCAACTTTTCAAGTCATCACTAAAAATTAATAATATCGGTTACCTGATAAATTATAAATTAGTTATATAGAATTTAGTTTAATTTTATGCATTCAATTATATATGAATATAATTTTTTTCAATTAAAAATTCTGTGATGCTATTTTTGCATACCAACAAAAATAGCATCAACGTTCCAAGACATCATTGAAAATTAATAATATCGGTTACTTGATAAACTATAAAATAGTTGTATAGAATTTAGTTTAATTTTATGGATTCAATTATATATGAATATATATTTTTTTTAATTAAAAATTCTGTGATTCTATTTTTGCATACCAACAAAAATAGGATCAACGTTCCAAGACATCATTGAAAATTAATAATATCGGTTACTTGATAAATTATAAATTAGTTACATAGAATTTATTTTTATTTTAGGCATTCAATTATATATGAATATATATTTTTTTCAATGAAAAATTCTGTGATGCTATTTTTGCATACCAACAAAAATAGCATCAACGTTCCAAGACATCATTGAAAATTAATAATATCGGTTACTTGATAAAATATAAATTAGTTGTATAGAATTTATTTTTATTTTAGGCATTCAATTATATATGAATATATATTTTTTTCAATGAAAAATTCTGTGATGCTATTTTTGCATACCAACAAAAATAGGATCAACGTTCCAAGACATCATTGAAAATTAATAATATCGGTTACTTGATAAAATATAAATTAGTTGTATAGAATTTAGTTTCATTTTATGCATTCAATTATATATGAATATATATTTTTTTTAATTAAAAATTCTGTGATGCTATTTTTGCATACCAACAAAAATAGGATCAACGTTCCAAGACATCATTGAAAATTAATAATATCGGTTACTTGATAAAATATAAATTAGTTGTATAGAATTTAGTTTCATTTTATGCATTCAATTATATCTGAATATATATTTTTTTCAATTAAAAATTCTGTGATGCTATTTTTGCATACCAACAAAAATAGCATCAACTTTTCAAGTCATCACTAAAAATTAATAATATCGGTTACCTGATAAATTATAAATTAGTTATATAGAATTTAGTTTAATTTTATGCATTCAATTATATATGAATATAATTTTTTTCAATTAAAAATTCTGTGATGCTATTTTTGCATACCAACAAAAATAGCATCAACGTTCCAAGACATCATTGAAAATTAATAATATCGGTTACTTGATAAACTATAAAATAGTTGTATAGAATTTAGTTTAATTTTATGGATTCAATTATATATGAATATATATTTTTTTTAATTAAAAATTCTGTGATTCTATTTTTGCATACCAACAAAAATAGGATCAACGTTCCAAGACATCATTGAAAATTAATAATATCGGTTACTTGATAAATTATAAATTAGTTACATAGAATTTATTTTTATTTTAGGCATTCAATTATATATGAATATATATTTTTTTCAATGAAAAATTCTGTGATGCTATTTTTGCATACCAACAAAAATAGCATCAACGTTCCAAGACATCATTGAAAATTAATAATATCGGTTACTTGATAAAATATAAATTAGTTGTATAGAATTTATTTTTATTTTAGGCATTCAATTATATATGAATATATATTTTTTTCAATGAAAAATTCTGTGATGCTATTTTTGCATACCAACAAAAATAGGATCAACGTTCCAAGACATCATTGAAAATTAATAATATCGGTTACTTGATAAAATATAAATTAGTTGTATAGAATTTAGTTTCATTTTATGCATTCAATTATATATGAATATATATTTTTTTTAATTAAAAATTCTGTGATGCTATTTTTGCATACCAACAAAAATAGGATCAACGTTCCAAGACATCATTGAAAATTAATAATATCGGTTACTTGATAAAATATAAATTAGTTGTATAGAATTTAGTTTCATTTTATGCATTCAATTATATCTGAATATATATTTTTTTCAATTAAAAATTCTGTGATGCTATTTTTGCATACCAACAAAAATAGCATCAACTTTTCAAGTCATCACTAAAAATTAATAATATCGGTTACCTGATAAATTATAAATTAGTTATATAGAATTTAGTTTAATTTTATGCATTCAATTATATATGAATATAATTTTTTTCAATTAAAAATTCTGTGATGCTATTTTTGCATACCAACAAAAATAGCATCAACGTTCCAAGACATCATTGAAAATTAATAATATCGGTTACTTGATAAACTATAAAATAGTTGTATAGAATTTAGTTTAATTTTATGGATTCAATTATATATGAATATATATTTTTTTTAATTAAAAATTCTGTGATTCTATTTTTGCATACCAACAAAAATAGGATCAACGTTCCAAGACATCATTGAAAATTAATAATATCGGTTACTTGATAAATTATAAATTAGTTACATAGAATTTATTTTTATTTTAGGCATTCAATTATATATGAATATATATTTTTTTCAATGAAAAATTCTGTGATGCTATTTTTGCATACCAACAAAAATAGCATCAACGTTCCAAGACATCATTGAAAATTAATAATATCGGTTACTTGATAAAATATAAATTAGTTGTATAGAATTTATTTTTATTTTAGGCATTCAATTATATATGAATATATATTTTTTTCAATGAAAAATTCTGTGATGCTATTTTTGCATACCAACAAAAATAGGATCAACGTTCCAAGACATCATTGAAAATTAATAATATCGGTTACTTGATAAAATATAAATTAGTTGTATAGAATTTAGTTTCATTTTATGCATTCAATTATATATGAATATATATTTTTTTTAATTAAAAATTCTGTGATGCTATTTTTGCATACCAACAAAAATAGGATCAACGTTCCAAGACACCACTGAAAATTAATAATATCGGTTACTTGATAAAATATAAATTAGTTGTATAGAATTTAGTTTAATTTTATGCATTCAATTATATTTGAATATATATTTTTTTCAATTAAAAATTCTGTGATGCTATTTTTGCATACCAACAAAAATAGAATCAAGCAAAAATATCACTTATTTTTCCAATTTTCGACTTGTAGAACGATCAAGTATACTATTCCTTGGATTCTAAGATTTTTTTCAAGTGATTATTTTCAAAGTTGGGAAAAATGAAAAATTATTCTAAGTCCCCATTCGTAGTTCTTTTTGATTCGTATTGCTTCGGCGCAAAGTAGGTAGGGACACTTATGGATTTCTCAATTTTTGGATAGGGACAGCCGGATAGCCGTCATTCGGCATAAAAGCTATTGTTATATGCATAGTTTGATGTGAGGAATGGGAATTGATTGAAATTTTCACCCGCCAATTACCGGCTGGCCTGATTTTAAGGTTTGAGAATCTTGACAACGATTTTGCATACCAACAAAAATAGCATCAAGCAAAAATATCACTTATTTTTCTAATTTTCGACTTGTAGAACGATCAAGTATACTATTCTTTGGATTCTAAGATTTTTTTCAAGTCATTATTTTCAAAGTTGGGAAAAATGAAAAATTATTCTAAGTCCCCATTCGTAGTTCTTTTTGATTCGTATTGCTTCGGCGCAAAGTAGGTAGGGACACTTATGGCTTTGTCAATTTTTGGATAGGGACAGCCGGATAGCCGTCATTCAGCATAAAAGCTATTGTTATATGCATAGTTTGATGTGAGGAATGGGAATTGATTGAAATTTTCACCCGCCAATTACCGGCTGGCCTGATTTTAAGGTTTGAGAATCTTGACAACGATTTTGCATACCAACAAAAATAGCATCAAGCAAAAATATCACTTATTTTTCCAATTTTCGACTTGTAGAACGATGAAGTATACTATTCTTTGGATTCTAAGATTTTTTTCAAGTCATTATTTTCAAAGTTGGGAAAAATGAAAAATTATTCTAAGTCCCCATTCGTAGTTCTTTTTGATTCGTATTGCTTCGGCGCAAAGTAGGTAGGGACACTTATGGCTTTCTCAATTTTTGGATAGGGACAGCCGGATAGCCGTCATTCAGCATAAAAGCTATTGTTATATGCATA
>NW_026973929.1:40000-47500 GCF_034640455.1 Diachasmimorpha longicaudata | reverse complement strand
TTTTGCATACCAACAAAAATAGCATCAACGTTTCAAGTCATCATTAAAAATTAATAATATCGGTTACTTGATAAATTATAAATTAGTTACATAGAATTTATTTTTATTTTAGGCATTCAATTATATATGAATATATATTTTTTTCAATGAAAAATTCTGTGATGCTATTTTTGCATACCAACAAAAATAGCATCAACGTTCCAAGACATCATTGAAAATTAATAATATCGGTTACTTGATAAATTATAAATTAGTTACATAGAATTTATTTTTATTTTAGGCATTCAATTATATATGAATATATATTTTTTTCAATGAAAAATTCTGTGATGCTATTTTTGCATACCAACAAAAATAGGATCAACGTTCCAAGACATCATTGAAAATTAATAATATCGGTTACTTGATAAAATATAAATTAGTTGTATAGAATTTAGTTTCATTTTATGCATTCAATTATATCTGAATATATATTTTTTTCAATTAAAAATTCTGTGATGCTATTTTTGCATACCAACAAAAATAGCATCAACTTTTCAAGTCATCACTAAAAATTAATAATATCGGTTACCTGATAAATTATAAATTAGTTATATAGAATTTAGTTTAATTTTATGCATTCAATTATATATGAATATAATTTTTTTCAATTAAAAATTCTGTGATGCTATTTTTGCATACCAACAAAAATAGCATCAACGTTCCAAGACATCATTGAAAATTAATAATATCGGTTACTTGATAAACTATAAAATAGTTGTATAGAATTTAGTTTAATTTTATGGATTCAATTATATATGAATATATATTTTTTTTAATTAAAAATTCTGTGATTCTATTTTTGCATACCAACAAAAATAGGATCAACGTTCCAAGACATCATTGAAAATTAATAATATCGGTTACTTGATAAATTATAAATTAGTTACATAGAATTTATTTTTATTTTAGGCATTCAATTATATATGAATATATATTTTTTTCAATGAAAAATTCTGTGATGCTATTTTTGCATACCAACAAAAATAGCATCAACGTTCCAAGACATCATTGAAAATTAATAATATCGGTTACTTGATAAAATATAAATTAGTTGTATAGAATTTATTTTTATTTTAGGCATTCAATTATATATGAATATATATTTTTTTCAATGAAAAATTCTGTGATGCTATTTTTGCATACCAACAAAAATAGGATCAACGTTCCAAGACATCATTGAAAATTAATAATATCGGTTACTTGATAAAATATAAATTAGTTGTATAGAATTTAGTTTCATTTTATGCATTCAATTATATATGAATATATATTTTTTTTAATTAAAAATTCTGTGATGCTATTTTTGCATACCAACAAAAATAGGATCAACGTTCCAAGACATCATTGAAAATTAATAATATCGGTTACTTGATAAAATATAAATTAGTTGTATAGAATTTAGTTTCATTTTATGCATTCAATTATATCTGAATATATATTTTTTTCAATTAAAAATTCTGTGATGCTATTTTTGCATACCAACAAAAATAGCATCAACTTTTCAAGTCATCACTAAAAATTAATAATATCGGTTACCTGATAAATTATAAATTAGTTATATAGAATTTAGTTTAATTTTATGCATTCAATTATATATGAATATAATTTTTTTCAATTAAAAATTCTGTGATGCTATTTTTGCATACCAACAAAAATAGCATCAACGTTCCAAGACATCATTGAAAATTAATAATATCGGTTACTTGATAAACTATAAAATAGTTGTATAGAATTTAGTTTAATTTTATGGATTCAATTATATATGAATATATATTTTTTTTAATTAAAAATTCTGTGATTCTATTTTTGCATACCAACAAAAATAGGATCAACGTTCCAAGACATCATTGAAAATTAATAATATCGGTTACTTGATAAATTATAAATTAGTTACATAGAATTTATTTTTATTTTAGGCATTCAATTATATATGAATATATATTTTTTTCAATGAAAAATTCTGTGATGCTATTTTTGCATACCAACAAAAATAGCATCAACGTTCCAAGACATCATTGAAAATTAATAATATCGGTTACTTGATAAAATATAAATTAGTTGTATAGAATTTATTTTTATTTTAGGCATTCAATTATATATGAATATATATTTTTTTCAATGAAAAATTCTGTGATGCTATTTTTGCATACCAACAAAAATAGGATCAACGTTCCAAGACATCATTGAAAATTAATAATATCGGTTACTTGATAAAATATAAATTAGTTGTATAGAATTTAGTTTCATTTTATGCATTCAATTATATATGAATATATATTTTTTTTAATTAAAAATTCTGTGATGCTATTTTTGCATACCAACAAAAATAGGATCAACGTTCCAAGACATCATTGAAAATTAATAATATCGGTTACTTGATAAAATATAAATTAGTTGTATAGAATTTAGTTTCATTTTATGCATTCAATTATATCTGAATATATATTTTTTTCAATTAAAAATTCTGTGATGCTATTTTTGCATACCAACAAAAATAGCATCAACTTTTCAAGTCATCACTAAAAATTAATAATATCGGTTACCTGATAAATTATAAATTAGTTATATAGAATTTAGTTTAATTTTATGCATTCAATTATATATGAATATAATTTTTTTCAATTAAAAATTCTGTGATGCTATTTTTGCATACCAACAAAAATAGCATCAACGTTCCAAGACATCATTGAAAATTAATAATATCGGTTACTTGATAAACTATAAAATAGTTGTATAGAATTTAGTTTAATTTTATGGATTCAATTATATATGAATATATATTTTTTTTAATTAAAAATTCTGTGATTCTATTTTTGCATACCAACAAAAATAGGATCAACGTTCCAAGACATCATTGAAAATTAATAATATCGGTTACTTGATAAATTATAAATTAGTTACATAGAATTTATTTTTATTTTAGGCATTCAATTATATATGAATATATATTTTTTTCAATGAAAAATTCTGTGATGCTATTTTTGCATACCAACAAAAATAGCATCAACGTTCCAAGACATCATTGAAAATTAATAATATCGGTTACTTGATAAAATATAAATTAGTTGTATAGAATTTATTTTTATTTTAGGCATTCAATTATATATGAATATATATTTTTTTCAATGAAAAATTCTGTGATGCTATTTTTGCATACCAACAAAAATAGGATCAACGTTCCAAGACATCATTGAAAATTAATAATATCGGTTACTTGATAAAATATAAATTAGTTGTATAGAATTTAGTTTCATTTTATGCATTCAATTATATATGAATATATATTTTTTTTAATTAAAAATTCTGTGATGCTATTTTTGCATACCAACAAAAATAGGATCAACGTTCCAAGACACCACTGAAAATTAATAATATCGGTTACTTGATAAAATATAAATTAGTTGTATAGAATTTAGTTTAATTTTATGCATTCAATTATATTTGAATATATATTTTTTTCAATTAAAAATTCTGTGATGCTATTTTTGCATACCAACAAAAATAGAATCAAGCAAAAATATCACTTATTTTTCCAATTTTCGACTTGTAGAACGATCAAGTATACTATTCCTTGGATTCTAAGATTTTTTTCAAGTGATTATTTTCAAAGTTGGGAAAAATGAAAAATTATTCTAAGTCCCCATTCGTAGTTCTTTTTGATTCGTATTGCTTCGGCGCAAAGTAGGTAGGGACACTTATGGATTTCTCAATTTTTGGATAGGGACAGCCGGATAGCCGTCATTCAGCATAAAAGCTATTGTTATATGCATAGTTTGATGTGAGGAATGGGAATTGATTGAAATTTTCACCCGCCAATTGCCGGCTGGCCTGATTTTAAGGTTTGAGAATCTTGACAACGATTTTGCATACCGACAAAAATAGCATCAAGCAAAAATATCACTTATTTTTCCAATTTTCGACTTGTAGAACGATCAAGTATACTATTCTTTGGATTCTATGATTTTTTTCAAGTGATTATTTTCAAAGTTGGGAAAAATGAAAAATTATTCTAAGTCCCCATTCGTAGTTCTTTTTGATTCGTATTGCTTCGGCGCAAAGTAGGTAGGGACACTTATGGATTTCTCAATTTTTGGATAGGGACAGCCGGATAGCCGTCATTCAGCATAAAAGCTATTGTTATATGCATAGTTTGATGTGAGGAATGGGAATTGATTGAAATTTCCACCCGCCAATTGCCGGCTGGCCTGATTTTAAGGTTTGAGAATCTTGACAACGATTTTGCATACCGACAAAAATAGCATCAAGCAAAAATATCACTTATTTTTCCAATTTTCGACTTGTAGAACGATCAAGTATACTATTCCTTGGATTCTAAGATTTTTTTCAAGTGATTATTTTCAAAGTTGGGAAAAATGAAAAATTATTCTAAGTCCCCATTCGTAGTTCTTTTTGATTCGTATTGCTTCGGCGCAAAGTAGGTAGGGACACTTATGGATTTCTCAATTTTTGGATAGGGACAGCCGGATAGCCGTCATTCAGCATAAAAGCTATTGTTATATGCATAGTTTGATGTGAGGAATGGGAATTGATTGAAATTTTCACCCGCCAATTGCCGGCTGGCCTGATTTTAAGGTTTGAGAATCTTGACAACGATTTTGCATACCGACAAAAATAGCATCAAGCAAAAATATCACTTATTTTTCCAATTTTCGACTTGTAGAACGATCAAGTATACTATTCTTTGGATTCTAAGATTTTTTTCAAGTGATTATTTTCAAAGTTGGGAAAAATGAAAAATTATTCTAAGTCCCCATTCGTAGTTCTTTTTGATTCGTATTGCTTCGGCGCAAAGTAGGTAGGGACACTTATGGATTTCTCAATTTTTGGATAGGGACAGCCGGATAGCCGTCATTCAGCATAAAAGCTATTGTTATATGCATAGTTTGATGTGAGGAATGGGAATTGATTGAAATTTTCACCCGCCAATTGCCGGCTGGCCTGATTTTAAGGTTTGAGAATCTTGACAACGATTTTGCATACCGACAAAAATAGCATCAAGCAAAAATATCACTTATTTTTCCAATTTTCGACTTGTAGAACGATCAAGTATACTATTCTTTGGATTCTAAGATTTTTTTCAAGTGATTATTTTCAAAGTTGGGAAAAATGAAAAATTATTCTAAGTCCCCATTCGTAGTTCTTTTTGATTCGTATTGCTTCGGCGCAAAGTAGGTAGGGACACTTATGGATTTCTCAATTTTTGGATAGGGACAGCCGGATAGCCGTCATTCAGCATAAAAGCTATTGTTATATGCATAGTTTGATGTGAGGAATGGGAATTGATTGAAATTTTCACCCGCCAATTGCCGGCTGGCCTGATTTTAAGGTTTGAGAATCTTGACAACGATTTTGCATACCGACAAAAATAGCATCAAGCAAAAATATCACTTATTTTTCCAATTTTCGACTTGTAGAACGATCAAGTATACTATTCTTTGGATTCTAAGATTTTTTTCAAGTGATTATTTTCAAAGTTGGGAAAAATGAAAAATTATTCTAAGTCCCCATTCGTAGTTCTTTTTGATTCGTATTGCTTCGGCGCAAAGTAGGTAGGGACACTTATGGATTTCTCAATTTTTGGATAGGGACAGCCGGATAGCCGTCATTCAGCATAAAAGCTATTGTTATATGCATAGTTTGATGTGAGGAATGGGAATTGATTGAAATTTTCACCCGCCAATTGCCGGCTGGCCTGATTTTAAGGTTTGAGAATCTTGACAACGATTTTGCATACCGACAAAAATAGCATCAAGCAAAAATATCACTTATTTTTCCAATTTTCGACTTGTAGAACGATCAAGTATACTATTCTTTGGATTCTATGATTTTTTTCAAGTGATTATTTTCAAAGTTGGGAAAAATGAAAAATTATTCTAAGTCCCCATTCGTAGTTCTTTTTGATTCGTATTGCTTCGGCGCAAAGTAGGTAGGGACACTTATGGATTTCTCAATTTTTGGATAGGGACAGCCGGATAGCCGTCATTCAGCATAAAAGCTATTGTTATATGCATAGTTTGATGTGAGGAATGGGAATTGATTGAAATTTTCACCCGCCAATTGCCGGCTGGCCTGATTTTAAGGTTTGAGAATCTTGACAACGATTTTGCATACCGACAAAAATAGCATCAAGCAAAAATATCACTTATTTTTCCAATTTTCGACTTGTAGAACGATCAAGTATACTATTCTTTGGATTCTAAGATTTTTTTCAAGTGATTATTTTCAAAGTTGGGAAAAATGAAAAATTATTCTAAGTCCCCATTCGTAGTTCTTTTTGATTCGTATTGCTTCGGCGCAAAGTAGGTAGGGACACTTATGGATTTCTCAATTTTTGGATAGGGACAGCCGGATAGCCGTCATTCAGCATAAAAGCTATTGTTATATGCATAGTTTGATGTGAGGAATGGGAATTGATTGAAATTTTCACCCGCCAAT
This sequence comes from Diachasmimorpha longicaudata, assembly GCF_034640455.1. NCBI lineage: Eukaryota > Metazoa > Arthropoda > Insecta > Hymenoptera > Braconidae > Diachasmimorpha > Diachasmimorpha longicaudata. The sequence continues at coordinate 41,002 of NW_026973929.1, read as the reverse complement.
TGCCGGCTGGCCTGATTTTAAGGTTTGAGAATCTTGACAACGATTTTGCATACCGACAAAAATAGCATCAAGCAAAAATATCACTTATTTTTCCAATTTTCGACTTGTAGAACGATCAAGTATACTATTCTTTGGATTCTATGATTTTTTTCAAGTGATTATTTTCAAAGTTGGGAAAAATGAAAAATTATTCTAAGTCCCCATTCGTAGTTCTTTTTGATTCGTATTGCTTCGGCGCAAAGTAGGTAGGGACACTTATGGATTTCTCAATTTTTGGATAGGGACAGCCGGATAGCCGTCATTCAGCATAAAAGCTATTGTTATATGCATAGTTTGATGTGAGGAATGGGAATTGATTGAAATTTTCACCCGCCAATTGCCGGCTGGCCTGATTTTAAGGTTTGAGAATCTTGACAACGATTTTGCATACCGACAAAAATAGCATCAAGCAAAAATATCACTTATTTTTCCAATTTTCGACTTGTAGAACGATCAAGTATACTATTCTTTGGATTCTAAGATTTTTTTCAAGTGATTATTTTCAAAGTTGGGAAAAATGAAAAATTATTCTAAGTCCCCATTCGTAGTTCTTTTTGATTCGTATTGCTTCGGCGCAAAGTAGGTAGGGACACTTATGGATTTCTCAATTTTTGGATAGGGACAGCCGGATAGCCGTCATTCAGCATAAAAGCTATTGTTATATGCATAGTTTGATGTGAGGAATGGGAATTGATTGAAATTTTCACCCGCCAATTGCCGGCTGGCCTGATTTTAAGGTTTGAGAATCTTGACAACGATTTTGCATACCGACAAAAATAGCATCAAGCAAAAATATCACTTATTTTTCCAATTTTCGACTTGTAGAACGATCAAGTATACTATTCTTTGGATTCTAAGATTTTTTTCAAGTGATTATTTTCAAAGTCGGGAAAAATGAAAAATTATTCTAAGTCCCCATTCGTAGTTCTTTTTGATTCGTATTGCTTCGGCGCAAAGTAGGTA
>NW_026973929.1:25000-27500 GCF_034640455.1 Diachasmimorpha longicaudata | reverse complement strand
TATTTTTTTCAATTAAAAATTCTGTGATGCTATTTTTGCATACCAACAAAAATAGCATCAACTTTTCAAGTCATCACTAAAAATTAATAATATCGGTTACCTGATAAATTATAAATTAGTTATATAGAATTTAGTTTAATTTTATGCATTCAATTATATATGAATATAATTTTTTTCAATTAAAAATTCTGTGATGCTATTTTTGCATACCAACAAAAATAGCATCAACGTTCCAAGACATCATTGAAAATTAATAATATCGGTTACTTGATAAACTATAAAATAGTTGTATAGAATTTAGTTTAATTTTATGGATTCAATTATATATGAATATATATTTTTTTTAATTAAAAATTCTGTGATTCTATTTTTGCATACCAACAAAAATAGGATCAACGTTCCAAGACATCATTGAAAATTAATAATATCGGTTACTTGATAAATTATAAATTAGTTACATAGAATTTATTTTTATTTTAGGCATTCAATTATATATGAATATATATTTTTTTCAATGAAAAATTCTGTGATGCTATTTTTGCATACCAACAAAAATAGCATCAACGTTCCAAGACATCATTGAAAATTAATAATATCGGTTACTTGATAAAATATAAATTAGTTGTATAGAATTTATTTTTATTTTAGGCATTCAATTATATATGAATATATATTTTTTTCAATGAAAAATTCTGTGATGCTATTTTTGCATACCAACAAAAATAGGATCAACGTTCCAAGACATCATTGAAAATTAATAATATCGGTTACTTGATAAAATATAAATTAGTTGTATAGAATTTAGTTTCATTTTATGCATTCAATTATATATGAATATATATTTTTTTTAATTAAAAATTCTGTGATGCTATTTTTGCATACCAACAAAAATAGGATCAACGTTCCAAGACATCATTGAAAATTAATAATATCGGTTACTTGATAAAATATAAATTAGTTGTATAGAATTTAGTTTCATTTTATGCATTCAATTATATCTGAATATATATTTTTTTCAATTAAAAATTCTGTGATGCTATTTTTGCATACCAACAAAAATAGCATCAACTTTTCAAGTCATCACTAAAAATTAATAATATCGGTTACCTGATAAATTATAAATTAGTTATATAGAATTTAGTTTAATTTTATGCATTCAATTATATATGAATATAATTTTTTTCAATTAAAAATTCTGTGATGCTATTTTTGCATACCAACAAAAATAGCATCAACGTTCCAAGACATCATTGAAAATTAATAATATCGGTTACTTGATAAACTATAAAATAGTTGTATAGAATTTAGTTTAATTTTATGGATTCAATTATATATGAATATATATTTTTTTTAATTAAAAATTCTGTGATTCTATTTTTGCATACCAACAAAAATAGGATCAACGTTCCAAGACATCATTGAAAATTAATAATATCGGTTACTTGATAAATTATAAATTAGTTACATAGAATTTATTTTTATTTTAGGCATTCAATTATATATGAATATATATTTTTTTCAATGAAAAATTCTGTGATGCTATTTTTGCATACCAACAAAAATAGCATCAACGTTCCAAGACATCATTGAAAATTAATAATATCGGTTACTTGATAAAATATAAATTAGTTGTATAGAATTTATTTTTATTTTAGGCATTCAATTATATATGAATATATATTTTTTTCAATGAAAAATTCTGTGATGCTATTTTTGCATACCAACAAAAATAGGATCAACGTTCCAAGACATCATTGAAAATTAATAATATCGGTTACTTGATAAAATATAAATTAGTTGTATAGAATTTAGTTTCATTTTATGCATTCAATTATATATGAATATATATTTTTTTTAATTAAAAATTCTGTGATGCTATTTTTGCATACCAACAAAAATAGGATCAACGTTCCAAGACACCACTGAAAATTAATAATATCGGTTACTTGATAAAATATAAATTAGTTGTATAGAATTTAGTTTAATTTTATGCATTCAATTATATTTGAATATATATTTTTTTCAATTAAAAATTCTGTGATGCTATTTTTGCATACCAACAAAAATAGAATCAAGCAAAAATATCACTTATTTTTCCAATTTTCGACTTGTAGAACGATCAAGTATACTATTCCTTGGATTCTAAGATTTTTTTCAAGTGATTATTTTCAAAGTTGGGAAAAATGAAAAATTATTCTAAGTCCCCATTCGTAGTTCTTTTTGATTCGTATTGCTTCGGCGCAAAGTAGGTAGGGACACTTATGGATTTCTCAATTTTTGGATAGGGACAGCCGGATAGCCGTCATTCGGCATAAAAGCTATTGTTATATGCATAGTTTGATGTGAGGAATGGGAATTGATTGAAATTTTCACCCGCCAATTACCGGCTGGCCTGATTTTAAGGTTTGAGAATCTTGACAACGATTTTGCATACCAACAAAAATAGCATCAAGCAAAAATATCACTTATTTTTCTAATTTTCGACTTGTAGAACGATCAA
>NW_026973929.1:0-15000 GCF_034640455.1 Diachasmimorpha longicaudata | reverse complement strand
ATCAGTTATACAGGTTTTATTTTAATTTTGTACATTTAAATATATGAATATATATTTTTTTCAATTAAAAATTCTGTGATGCTATTTTTGCATACCAACAAAAATAGCATCAACGTTTCAAGTCATCATTAAAAATTAATAATATCGGTTACTTGATAAATTATAAATTAGTTACATAGAATTTATTTTTATTTTAGGCATTCAATTATATATGAATATATATTTTTTTCAATGAAAAATTCTGTGATGCTATTTTTGCATACCAACAAAAATAGCATCAACGTTCCAAGACATCATTGAAAATTAATAATATCGGTTACTTGATAAATTATAAATTAGTTACATAGAATTTATTTTTATTTTAGGCATTCAATTATATATGAATATATATTTTTTTCAATGAAAAATTCTGTGATGCTATTTTTGCATACCAACAAAAATAGGATCAACGTTCCAAGACATCATTGAAAATTAATAATATCGGTTACTTGATAAAATATAAATTAGTTGTATAGAATTTAGTTTCATTTTATGCATTCAATTATATCTGAATATATATTTTTTTCAATTAAAAATTCTGTGATGCTATTTTTGCATACCAACAAAAATAGCATCAACGTTTCAAGTCATCATTAAAAATTAATAATATCGGTTACTTGATAAATTATAAATTAGTTACATAGAATTTATTTTTATTTTAGGCATTCAATTATATATGAATATATATTTTTTTCAATGAAAAATTCTGTGATGCTATTTTTGCATACCAACAAAAATAGCATCAACGTTCCAAGACATCATTGAAAATTAATAATATCGGTTACTTGATAAATTATAAATTAGTTACATAGAATTTATTTTTATTTTAGGCATTCAATTATATATGAATATATATTTTTTTCAATGAAAAATTCTGTGATGCTATTTTTGCATACCAACAAAAATAGGATCAACGTTCCAAGACATCATTGAAAATTAATAATATCGGTTACTTGATAAAATATAAATTAGTTGTATAGAATTTAGTTTCATTTTATGCATTCAATTATATCTGAATATATATTTTTTTCAATTAAAAATTCTGTGATGCTATTTTTGCATACCAACAAAAATAGCATCAACTTTTCAAGTCATCACTAAAAATTAATAATATCGGTTACCTGATAAATTATAAATTAGTTATATAGAATTTAGTTTAATTTTATGCATTCAATTATATATGAATATAATTTTTTTCAATTAAAAATTCTGTGATGCTATTTTTGCATACCAACAAAAATAGCATCAACGTTCCAAGACATCATTGAAAATTAATAATATCGGTTACTTGATAAACTATAAAATAGTTGTATAGAATTTAGTTTAATTTTATGGATTCAATTATATATGAATATATATTTTTTTTAATTAAAAATTCTGTGATTCTATTTTTGCATACCAACAAAAATAGGATCAACGTTCCAAGACATCATTGAAAATTAATAATATCGGTTACTTGATAAATTATAAATTAGTTACATAGAATTTATTTTTATTTTAGGCATTCAATTATATATGAATATATATTTTTTTCAATGAAAAATTCTGTGATGCTATTTTTGCATACCAACAAAAATAGCATCAACGTTCCAAGACATCATTGAAAATTAATAATATCGGTTACTTGATAAAATATAAATTAGTTGTATAGAATTTATTTTTATTTTAGGCATTCAATTATATATGAATATATATTTTTTTCAATGAAAAATTCTGTGATGCTATTTTTGCATACCAACAAAAATAGGATCAACGTTCCAAGACATCATTGAAAATTAATAATATCGGTTACTTGATAAAATATAAATTAGTTGTATAGAATTTAGTTTCATTTTATGCATTCAATTATATATGAATATATATTTTTTTTAATTAAAAATTCTGTGATGCTATTTTTGCATACCAACAAAAATAGGATCAACGTTCCAAGACATCATTGAAAATTAATAATATCGGTTACTTGATAAAATATAAATTAGTTGTATAGAATTTAGTTTCATTTTATGCATTCAATTATATCTGAATATATATTTTTTTCAATTAAAAATTCTGTGATGCTATTTTTGCATACCAACAAAAATAGCATCAACTTTTCAAGTCATCACTAAAAATTAATAATATCGGTTACCTGATAAATTATAAATTAGTTATATAGAATTTAGTTTAATTTTATGCATTCAATTATATATGAATATAATTTTTTTCAATTAAAAATTCTGTGATGCTATTTTTGCATACCAACAAAAATAGCATCAACGTTCCAAGACATCATTGAAAATTAATAATATCGGTTACTTGATAAACTATAAAATAGTTGTATAGAATTTAGTTTAATTTTATGGATTCAATTATATATGAATATATATTTTTTTTAATTAAAAATTCTGTGATTCTATTTTTGCATACCAACAAAAATAGGATCAACGTTCCAAGACATCATTGAAAATTAATAATATCGGTTACTTGATAAATTATAAATTAGTTACATAGAATTTATTTTTATTTTAGGCATTCAATTATATATGAATATATATTTTTTTCAATGAAAAATTCTGTGATGCTATTTTTGCATACCAACAAAAATAGCATCAACGTTCCAAGACATCATTGAAAATTAATAATATCGGTTACTTGATAAAATATAAATTAGTTGTATAGAATTTATTTTTATTTTAGGCATTCAATTATATATGAATATATATTTTTTTCAATGAAAAATTCTGTGATGCTATTTTTGCATACCAACAAAAATAGGATCAACGTTCCAAGACATCATTGAAAATTAATAATATCGGTTACTTGATAAAATATAAATTAGTTGTATAGAATTTAGTTTCATTTTATGCATTCAATTATATATGAATATATATTTTTTTTAATTAAAAATTCTGTGATGCTATTTTTGCATACCAACAAAAATAGGATCAACGTTCCAAGACATCATTGAAAATTAATAATATCGGTTACTTGATAAAATATAAATTAGTTGTATAGAATTTAGTTTCATTTTATGCATTCAATTATATCTGAATATATATTTTTTTCAATTAAAAATTCTGTGATGCTATTTTTGCATACCAACAAAAATAGCATCAACTTTTCAAGTCATCACTAAAAATTAATAATATCGGTTACCTGATAAATTATAAATTAGTTATATAGAATTTAGTTTAATTTTATGCATTCAATTATATATGAATATAATTTTTTTCAATTAAAAATTCTGTGATGCTATTTTTGCATACCAACAAAAATAGCATCAACGTTCCAAGACATCATTGAAAATTAATAATATCGGTTACTTGATAAACTATAAAATAGTTGTATAGAATTTAGTTTAATTTTATGGATTCAATTATATATGAATATATATTTTTTTTAATTAAAAATTCTGTGATTCTATTTTTGCATACCAACAAAAATAGGATCAACGTTCCAAGACATCATTGAAAATTAATAATATCGGTTACTTGATAAATTATAAATTAGTTACATAGAATTTATTTTTATTTTAGGCATTCAATTATATATGAATATATATTTTTTTCAATGAAAAATTCTGTGATGCTATTTTTGCATACCAACAAAAATAGCATCAACGTTCCAAGACATCATTGAAAATTAATAATATCGGTTACTTGATAAAATATAAATTAGTTGTATAGAATTTATTTTTATTTTAGGCATTCAATTATATATGAATATATATTTTTTTCAATGAAAAATTCTGTGATGCTATTTTTGCATACCAACAAAAATAGGATCAACGTTCCAAGACATCATTGAAAATTAATAATATCGGTTACTTGATAAAATATAAATTAGTTGTATAGAATTTAGTTTCATTTTATGCATTCAATTATATATGAATATATATTTTTTTTAATTAAAAATTCTGTGATGCTATTTTTGCATACCAACAAAAATAGGATCAACGTTCCAAGACACCACTGAAAATTAATAATATCGGTTACTTGATAAAATATAAATTAGTTGTATAGAATTTAGTTTAATTTTATGCATTCAATTATATTTGAATATATATTTTTTTCAATTAAAAATTCTGTGATGCTATTTTTGCATACCAACAAAAATAGAATCAAGCAAAAATATCACTTATTTTTCCAATTTTCGACTTGTAGAACGATCAAGTATACTATTCCTTGGATTCTAAGATTTTTTTCAAGTGATTATTTTCAAAGTTGGGAAAAATGAAAAATTATTCTAAGTCCCCATTCGTAGTTCTTTTTGATTCGTATTGCTTCGGCGCAAAGTAGGTAGGGACACTTATGGATTTCTCAATTTTTGGATAGGGACAGCCGGATAGCCGTCATTCAGCATAAAAGCTATTGTTATATGCATAGTTTGATGTGAGGAATGGGAATTGATTGAAATTTTCACCCGCCAATTGCCGGCTGGCCTGATTTTAAGGTTTGAGAATCTTGACAACGATTTTGCATACCGACAAAAATAGCATCAAGCAAAAATATCACTTATTTTTCCAATTTTCGACTTGTAGAACGATCAAGTATACTATTCTTTGGATTCTATGATTTTTTTCAAGTGATTATTTTCAAAGTTGGGAAAAATGAAAAATTATTCTAAGTCCCCATTCGTAGTTCTTTTTGATTCGTATTGCTTCGGCGCAAAGTAGGTAGGGACACTTATGGATTTCTCAATTTTTGGATAGGGACAGCCGGATAGCCGTCATTCAGCATAAAAGCTATTGTTATATGCATAGTTTGATGTGAGGAATGGGAATTGATTGAAATTTCCACCCGCCAATTGCCGGCTGGCCTGATTTTAAGGTTTGAGAATCTTGACAACGATTTTGCATACCGACAAAAATAGCATCAAGCAAAAATATCACTTATTTTTCCAATTTTCGACTTGTAGAACGATCAAGTATACTATTCCTTGGATTCTAAGATTTTTTTCAAGTGATTATTTTCAAAGTTGGGAAAAATGAAAAATTATTCTAAGTCCCCATTCGTAGTTCTTTTTGATTCGTATTGCTTCGGCGCAAAGTAGGTAGGGACACTTATGGATTTCTCAATTTTTGGATAGGGACAGCCGGATAGCCGTCATTCAGCATAAAAGCTATTGTTATATGCATAGTTTGATGTGAGGAATGGGAATTGATTGAAATTTTCACCCGCCAATTGCCGGCTGGCCTGATTTTAAGGTTTGAGAATCTTGACAACGATTTTGCATACCGACAAAAATAGCATCAAGCAAAAATATCACTTATTTTTCCAATTTTCGACTTGTAGAACGATCAAGTATACTATTCTTTGGATTCTAAGATTTTTTTCAAGTGATTATTTTCAAAGTTGGGAAAAATGAAAAATTATTCTAAGTCCCCATTCGTAGTTCTTTTTGATTCGTATTGCTTCGGCGCAAAGTAGGTAGGGACACTTATGGATTTCTCAATTTTTGGATAGGGACAGCCGGATAGCCGTCATTCAGCATAAAAGCTATTGTTATATGCATAGTTTGATGTGAGGAATGGGAATTGATTGAAATTTTCACCCGCCAATTGCCGGCTGGCCTGATTTTAAGGTTTGAGAATCTTGACAACGATTTTGCATACCGACAAAAATAGCATCAAGCAAAAATATCACTTATTTTTCCAATTTTCGACTTGTAGAACGATCAAGTATACTATTCTTTGGATTCTATGATTTTTTTCAAGTGATTATTTTCAAAGTTGGGAAAAATGAAAAATTATTCTAAGTCCCCATTCGTAGTTCTTTTTGATTCGTATTGCTTCGGCGCAAAGTAGGTAGGGACACTTATGGATTTCTCAATTTTTGGATAGGGACAGCCGGATAGCCGTCATTCAGCATAAAAGCTATTGTTATATGCATAGTTTGATGTGAGGAATGGGAATTGATTGAAATTTTCACCCGCCAATTGCCGGCTGGCCTGATTTTAAGGTTTGAGAATCTTGACAACGATTTTGCATACCGACAAAAATAGCATCAAGCAAAAATATCACTTATTTTTCCAATTTTCGACTTGTAGAACGATCAAGTATACTATTCTTTGGATTCTAAGATTTTTTTCAAGTGATTATTTTCAAAGTTGGGAAAAATGAAAAATTATTCTAAGTCCCCATTCGTAGTTCTTTTTGATTCGTATTGCTTCGGCGCAAAGTAGGTAGGGACACTTATGGATTTCTCAATTTTTGGATAGGGACAGCCGGATAGCCGTCATTCAGCATAAAAGCTATTGTTATATGCATAGTTTGATGTGAGGAATGGGAATTGATTGAAATTTTCACCCGCCAATTGCCGGCTGGCCTGATTTTAAGGTTTGAGAATCTTGACAACGATTTTGCATACCGACAAAAATAGCATCAAGCAAAAATATCACTTATTTTTCCAATTTTCGACTTGTAGAACGATCAAGTATACTATTCTTTGGATTCTATGATTTTTTTCAAGTGATTATTTTCAAAGTTGGGAAAAATGAAAAATTATTCTAAGTCCCCATTCGTAGTTCTTTTTGATTCGTATTGCTTCGGCGCAAAGTAGGTAGGGACACTTATGGATTTCTCAATTTTTGGATAGGGACAGCCGGATAGCCGTCATTCAGCATAAAAGCTATTGTTATATGCATAGTTTGATGTGAGGAATGGGAATTGATTGAAATTTTCACCCGCCAATTGCCGGCTGGCCTGATTTTAAGGTTTGAGAATCTTGACAACGATTTTGCATACCGACAAAAATAGCATCAAGCAAAAATATCACTTATTTTTCCAATTTTCGACTTGTAGAACGATCAAGTATACTATTCCTTGGATTCTAAGATTTTTTTCAAGTGATTATTTTCAAAGTTGGGAAAAATGAAAAATTATTCTAAGTCCCCATTCGTAGTTCTTTTTGATTCGTATTGCTTCGGCGCAAAGTAGGTAGGGACACTTATGGATTTCTCAATTTTTGGATAGGGACAGCCGGATAGCCGTCATTCAGCATAAAAGCTATTGTTATATGCATAGTTTGATGTGAGGAATGGGAATTGATTGAAATTTTCACCCGCCAATTGCCGGCTGGCCTGATTTTAAGGTTTGAGAATCTTGACAACGATTTTGCATACCGACAAAAATAGCATCAAGCAAAAATATCACTTATTTTTCCAATTTTCGACTTGTAGAACGATCAAGTATACTATTCTTTGGATTCTAAGATTTTTTTCAAGTGATTATTTTCAAAGTTGGGAAAAATGAAAAATTATTCTAAGTCCCCATTCGTAGTTCTTTTTGATTCGTATTGCTTCGGCGCAAAGTAGGTAGGGACACTTATGGATTTCTCAATTTTTGGATAGGGACAGCCGGATAGCCGTCATTCAGCATAAAAGCTATTGTTATATGCATAGTTTGATGTGAGGAATGGGAATTGATTGAAATTTTCACCCGCCAATTGCCGGCTGGCCTGATTTTAAGGTTTGAGAATCTTGACAACGATTTTGCATACCGACAAAAATAGCATCAAGCAAAAATATCACTTATTTTTCCAATTTTCGACTTGTAGAACGATCAAGTATACTATTCTTTGGATTCTAAGATTTTTTTCAAGTGATTATTTTCAAAGTTGGGAAAAATGAAAAATTATTCTAAGTCCCCATTCGTAGTTCTTTTTGATTCGTATTGCTTCGGCGCAAAGTAGGTAGGGACACTTATGGATTTCTCAATTTTTGGATAGGGACAGCCGGATAGCCGTCATTCAGCATAAAAGCTATTGTTATATGCATAGTTTGATGTGAGGAATGGGAATTGATTGAAATTTTCACCCGCCAATTGCCGGCTGGCCTGATTTTAAGGTTTGAGAATCTTGACAACGATTTTGCATACCGACAAAAATAGCATCAAGCAAAAATATCACTTATTTTTCCAATTTTCGACTTGTAGAACGATCAAGTATACTATTCTTTGGATTCTATGATTTTTTTCAAGTGATTATTTTCAAAGTTGGGAAAAATGAAAAATTATTCTAAGTCCCCATTCGTAGTTCTTTTTGATTCGTATTGCTTCGGCGCAAAGTAGGTAGGGACACTTATGGATTTCTCAATTTTTGGATAGGGACAGCCGGATAGCCGTCATTCAGCATAAAAGCTATTGTTATATGCATAGTTTGATGTGAGGAATGGGAATTGATTGAAATTTTCACCCGCCAATTGCCGGCTGGCCTGATTTTAAGGTTTGAGAATCTTGACAACGATTTTGCATACCGACAAAAATAGCATCAAGCAAAAATATCACTTATTTTTCCAATTTTCGACTTGTAGAACGATCAAGTATACTATTCCTTGGATTCTAAGATTTTTTTCAAGTGATTATTTTCAAAGTTGGGAAAAATGAAAAATTATTCTAAGTCCCCATTCGTAGTTCTTTTTGATTCGTATTGCTTCGGCGCAAAGTAGGTAGGGACACTTATGGATTTCTCAATTTTTGGATAGGGACAGCCGGATAGCCGTCATTCAGCATAAAAGCTATTGTTATATGCATAGTTTGATGTGAGGAATGGGAATTGATTGAAATTTTCACCCGCCAATTGCCGGCTGGCCTGATTTTAAGGTTTGAGAATCTTGACAACGATTTTGCATACCGACAAAAATAGCATCAAGCAAAAATATCACTTATTTTTCCAATTTTCGACTTGTAGAACGATCAAGTATACTATTCTTTGGATTCTAAGATTTTTTTCAAGTGATTATTTTCAAAGTTGGGAAAAATGAAAAATTATTCTAAGTCCCCATTCGTAGTTCTTTTTGATTCGTATTGCTTCGGCGCAAAGTAGGTAGGGACACTTATGGATTTCTCAATTTTTGGATAGGGACAGCCGGATAGCCGTCATTCAGCATAAAAGCTATTGTTATATGCATAGTTTGATGTGAGGAATGGGAATTGATTGAAATTTTCACCCGCCAATTGCCGGCTGGCCTGATTTTAAGGTTTGAGAATCTTGACAACGATTTTGCATACCGACAAAAATAGCATCAAGCAAAAATATCACTTATTTTTCCAATTTTCGACTTGTAGAACGATCAAGTATACTATTCTTTGGATTCTATGATTTTTTTCAAGTGATTATTTTCAAAGTTGGGAAAAATGAAAAATTATTCTAAGTCCCCATTCGTAGTTCTTTTTGATTCGTATTGCTTCGGCGCAAAGTAGGTAGGGACACTTATGGATTTCTCAATTTTTGGATAGGGACAGCCGGATAGCCGTCATTCAGCATAAAAGCTATTGTTATATGCATAGTTTGATGTGAGGAATGGGAATTGATTGAAATTTCCACCCGCCAATTGCCGGCTGGCCTGATTTTAAGGTTTGAGAATCTTGACAACGATTTTGCATACCGACAAAAATAGCATCAAGCAAAAATATCACTTATTTTTCCAATTTTCGACTTGTAGAACGATCAAGTATACTATTCCTTGGATTCTAAGATTTTTTTCAAGTGATTATTTTCAAAGTTGGGAAAAATGAAAAATTATTCTAAGTCCCCATTCGTAGTTCTTTTTGATTCGTATTGCTTCGGCGCAAAGTAGGTAGGGACACTTATGGATTTCTCAATTTTTGGATAGGGACAGCCGGATAGCCGTCATTCAGCATAAAAGCTATTGTTATATGCATAGTTTGATGTGAGGAATGGGAATTGATTGAAATTTTCACCCGCCAATTGCCGGCTGGCCTGATTTTAAGGTTTGAGAATCTTGACAACGATTTTGCATACCGACAAAAATAGCATCAAGCAAAAATATCACTTATTTTTCCAATTTTCGACTTGTAGAACGATCAAGTATACTATTCTTTGGATTCTAAGATTTTTTTCAAGTGATTATTTTCAAAGTTGGGAAAAATGAAAAATTATTCTAAGTCCCCATTCGTAGTTCTTTTTGATTCGTATTGCTTCGGCGCAAAGTAGGTAGGGACACTTATGGATTTCTCAATTTTTGGATAGGGACAGCCGGATAGCCGTCATTCAGCATAAAAGCTATTGTTATATGCATAGTTTGATGTGAGGAATGGGAATTGATTGAAATTTTCACCCGCCAATTGCCGGCTGGCCTGATTTTAAGGTTTGAGAATCTTGACAACGATTTTGCATACCGACAAAAATAGCATCAAGCAAAAATATCACTTATTTTTCCAATTTTCGACTTGTAGAACGATCAAGTATACTATTCTTTGGATTCTATGATTTTTTTCAAGTGATTATTTTCAAAGTTGGGAAAAATGAAAAATTATTCTAAGTCCCCATTCGTAGTTCTTTTTGATTCGTATTGCTTCGGCGCAAAGTAGGTAGGGACACTTATGGATTTCTCAATTTTTGGATAGGGACAGCCGGATAGCCGTCATTCAGCATAAAAGCTATTGTTATATGCATAGTTTGATGTGAGGAATGGGAATTGATTGAAATTTTCACCCGCCAATTGCCGGCTGGCCTGATTTTAAGGTTTGAGAATCTTGACAACGATTTTGCATACCGACAAAAATAGCATCAAGCAAAAATATCACTTATTTTTCCAATTTTCGACTTGTAGAACGATCAAGTATACTATTCCTTGGATTCTAAGATTTTTTTCAAGTGATTATTTTCAAAGTTGGGAAAAATGAAAAATTATTCTAAGTCCCCATTCGTAGTTCTTTTTGATTCGTATTGCTTCGGCGCAAAGTAGGTAGGGACACTTATGGATTTCTCAATTTTTGGATAGGGACAGCCGGATAGCCGTCATTCAGCATAAAAGCTATTGTTATATGCATAGTTTGATGTGAGGAATGGGAATTGATTGAAATTTTCACCCGCCAATTGCCGGCTGGCCTGATTTTAAGGTTTGAGAATCTTGACAACGATTTTGCATACCGACAAAAATAGCATCAAGCAAAAATATCACTTATTTTTCCAATTTTCGACTTGTAGAACGATCAAGTATACTATTCTTTGGATTCTAAGATTTTTTTCAAGTGATTATTTTCAAAGTTGGGAAAAATGAAAAATTATTCTAAGTCCCCATTCGTAGTTCTTTTTGATTCGTATTGCTTCGGCGCAAAGTAGGTAGGGACACTTATGGATTTCTCAATTTTTGGATAGGGACAGCCGGATAGCCGTCATTCAGCATAAAAGCTATTGTTATATGCATAGTTTGATGTGAGGAATGGGAATTGATTGAAATTTTCACCCGCCAATTGCCGGCTGGCCTGATTTTAAGGTTTGAGAATCTTGACAACGATTTTGCATACCGACAAAAATAGCATCAAGCAAAAATATCACTTATTTTTCCAATTTTCGACTTGTAGAACGATCAAGTATACTATTCTTTGGATTCTATGATTTTTTTCAAGTGATTATTTTCAAAGTTGGGAAAAATGAAAAATTATTCTAAGTCCCCATTCGTAGTTCTTTTTGATTCGTATTGCTTCGGCGCAAAGTAGGTAGGGACACTTATGGATTTCTCAATTTTTGGATAGGGACAGCCGGATAGCCGTCATTCAGCATAAAAGCTATTGTTATATGCATAGTTTGATGTGAGGAATGGGAATTGATTGAAATTTCCACCCGCCAATTGCCGGCTGGCCTGATTTTAAGGTTTGAGAATCTTGACAACGATTTTGCATACCGACAAAAATAGCATCAAGCAAAAATATCACTTATTTTTCCAATTTTCGACTTGTAGAACGATCAAGTATACTATTCCTTGGATTCTAAGATTTTTTTCAAGTGATTATTTTCAAAGTTGGGAAAAATGAAAAATTATTCTAAGTCCCCATTCGTAGTTCTTTTTGATTCGTATTGCTTCGGCGCAAAGTAGGTAGGGACACTTATGGATTTCTCAATTTTTGGATAGGGACAGCCGGATAGCCGTCATTCAGCATAAAAGCTATTGTTATATGCATAGTTTGATGTGAGGAATGGGAATTGATTGAAATTTTCACCCGCCAATTGCCGGCTGGCCTGATTTTAAGGTTTGAGAATCTTGACAACGATTTTGCATACCGACAAAAATAGCATCAAGCAAAAATATCACTTATTTTTCCAATTTTCGACTTGTAGAACGATCAAGTATACTATTCTTTGGATTCTAAGATTTTTTCAAGTGATTATTTTCAAAGTTGGGAAAATGAAAAATTATTCTAAGTCCCCATTCGTAGTTCTTTTTGATTCGTATTGCTTCGGCGCAAAGTAGGTAGGGACACTTATGGATTTCTCAATTTTTGGATAGGGACAGCCGGATAGCCGTCATTCAGCATAAAAGCTATTGTTATATGCATAGTTTGATGTGAGGAATGGGAATTGATTGAAATTTTCACCCGCCAATTGCCGGCTGGCCTGATTTTAAGTTTGAGAATCTTGACAACGATTTTGCATACCGACAAAAATATCACACGTGAGTCAAAAATATCACTTATTTTTCCAATTTTCGACTTGTAGAACGATCAAGTATACTATTCTTTGGATTCTAAGATTTTTTTCAAGTGATTATTTTCAAAGTTGGGAAAAATGAAAAATTATTCTAAGTCCCCATTCGTAGTTCTTTTTGATTCGTATTGCTTCGGCGCAAAGTAGGTAGGGACACTTATGGCTTTCTCAATTTTTGGATAGGGACAGCCGGATAGCCGTCATTCAGCATAAAAGCTATTGTTATATGCATAGTTTGATGTGAGGAATGGGAATTGATTGAAATTTTCACCCGCCAATTGCCGGCTGGCCTGATTTTAAGGTTTGAGAATCTTGACAACGATTTTGCATACCGACAAAAATAGCATCAAGCAAAAATATCACTTATTTTTCCAATTTTCGACTTGTAGAACGATCAAGTATACTATTCTTTGGATTCTAAGATTTTTTTCAAGTGATTATTTTCAAAGTTGGGAAAAATGAAAAATTATTCTAAGTCCCCATTCGTAGTTCTTTTTGATTCGTATTGCTTCGGCGCAAAGTAGGTAGGGACACTTATGGCTTTCTCAATTTTTGGATAGGGACAGCCGGATAGCCGTCATTCAGCATAAAAGCTATTGTTATATGCATAGTTTGATGTGAGGAATGGGAATTGATTGAAATTTTCACCCGCCAATTGCCGGCTGGCCTGATTTTAAGGTTTGAGAATCTTGACAACGATTTTGCATACCGACAAAAATAGCATCAAGCAAAAATATCACTTATTTTTCCAATTTTCGACTTGTAGAACGATCAAGTATACTATTCTTTGGATTCTAAGATTTTTTTCAAGTGATTATTTTCAAAGTTGGGAAAAATGAAAAATTATTCTAAGTCCCCATTCGTAGTTCTTTTTGATTCGTATTGCTTCGGCGCAAAGTAGGTAGGGACACTTATGGCTTTCTCAATTTTTGGATAGGGACAGCCGGATAGCCGTCATTCAGCATAAAAGCTATTGTTATATGCATAGTTTGATGTGAGGAATGGGAATTGATTGAAATTTTCACCCGCCAATTGCCGGCTGGCCTGATTTTAAGGTTTGAGAATCTTGACAACGATTTTGCATACCGACAAAAATAGCATCAAGCAAAAATATCACTTATTTTTCCAATTTTCGACTTGTAGAACGATCAAGTATACTATTCTTTGGATTCTAAGATTTTTTTCAAGTGATTATTTTCAAAGTTGGGAAAAATGAAAAATTATTCTAAGTCCCCATTCGTAGTTCTTTTTGATTCGTATTGCTTCGGCGCAAAGTAGGTAGGGACACTTATGGCTTTCTCAATTTTTGGATAGGGACAGCCGGATAGCCGTCATTCAGCATAAAAGCTATTGTTATATGCATAGTTTGATGTGAGGAATGGGAATTGATTGAAATTTTCACCGCCAATTGCCGGCTGGCCTGATTTTAAGGTTTGAGAATCTTGACAACGATTTTGCATACCGACAAAAATAGCATCAAGCAAAAATATCACTTATTTTTCCAATTTTCGACTTGTAGAACGATCAAGTATACTATTCTTTGGATTCTAAGATTTTTTTCAAGTGATTATTTTCAAAGTTGGGAAAAATGAAAAATTATTCTAAGTCCCCATTCGTAGTTCTTTTTGATTCGTATTGCTTCGGCGCAAAGTAGGTAGGGACACTTATGGCTTTCTCAATTTTTGGATAGGGACAGCCGGATAGCCGTCATTCAGCATAAAAGCTATTGTTATATGCATAGTTTGATGTGAGGAATGGGAATTGATTGAAATTTTCACCCGCCAATTGCCGGCTGGCCTGATTTTAAGGTTTGAGAATCTTGACAACGATTTTGCATACCGACAAAAATAGCATCAAGCAAAAATATCACTTATTTTTCCAATTTCGACTTGTAGAACGATCAAGTATACTATTCTTTGGATTCTAAGATTTTTTTCAAGTGATTATTTTCAAAGTTGGGAAAAATGAAAAATTATTCTAAGTCCCCATTCGTAGTTCTTTTTGATTCGTATTGCTTCGGCGCAAAGTAGGTAGGGACACTTATGGCTTTCTCAATTTTTGGATAGGGACAGCCGGATAGCCGTCATTCAGCATAAAAGCTATTGTTATATGCATAGTTTGATGTGAGGAATGGGAATATAATCGAGTGAAATTTTCACCCGCCAATTGCCGGCTGGCCTGATTTTAGGTTTGAGAATCTTGACAACGATTTTGCATACCGACAAAAATAGCATCAAGCAAAAATATCACTTATTTTTTCCAATTTTCGACTTGTAGAACGATCAAGTATACTATTCTTTGGATTCTAAGATTTTTTTCAAGTGATTATTTTCAAAGTTGGGAAAATGAAAAATTATTCTAAGTCCCCATTTCGTAGTTCTTTTTGATTCGTATTGCTTCGGCGCAAAGTAGGTAGGGACACTTATGGCTTTCCTCAATTTTGGATAGGGACAAGCCGATAGCGTCATTCAGCATAAAAGCTATTGTTATATGCATAGTTTGATGTGAGGAATGGGAATTATATCACAACGTGAGT
>NW_026973928.1:0-133564 GCF_034640455.1 Diachasmimorpha longicaudata | reverse complement strand
CAATACGAATCAAAAAGAACTACGAATGGGGACTTGGAATAATTTTTCATTTTTCCCAACTTTGAAAATAATCACTTGAAAAAAATCTTAGAATCCAAAGAATAGTATAGTTGATCGTTCTACAAGTCGAAAATTAGAAAAATAAGTGATATTTTTGCTTGATGCTATTTTTGTTGGTATGCAAAATCGTTGTCAAGATTCTCAAACCTTAAAATCAGGCCAGCCGGTAATTGGCGGGTCAAAATTTCAATCAATTCCCATTCCTCACATAAACTATGCATATAACAATAGCTTTTATGCTGAATGACGGCTATCCGGCTGTCCGTATCCAAAAATTGACAAGCCATAAGTGTCCCTACCTACTTTGCGCCGAAGCAATACGAATCAAAAAGAACTACGAATGGGGACTTAGAATAATTTTTCATTTTTCCCAACTTTGAAAATAATCACTTGAAAAAAATCTTAGAATCCAAAGAATAGTATAGTTGATCGTTCTACAAGTCGAAAATTAGAAAAATAAGTGATATTTTTGCTTGATGCTATTTTTGTTGGTATGCAAAATCGTTGTCAAGATTCTCAAACCTTAAAATCAGGCCAACCGGTAATTGGCGGGTCAAAATTTCAATCAATTCCCATTCCTCACATAAACTATGCATATAACAATAGCTTTTATGCTGAATGACGGCTATCCGGCTGTCCCTATCCAAAAATTGACAAGCCATAAGTGTCCCTACCTACTTTGCGCCGAAGCAATACGAATCAAAAAGAACTACGAATGGGGACTTAGAATAATTTTTCATTTTTCCCAACTTTGAAAATAATCACTTGAAAAAAATCTTAGAATCCAAAGAATAGTATAGTTGATCGTTCTACAAGTCGAAAATTAGAAAAATAAGTGATATTTTTGCTTGATGCTATTTTTGTTGGTATGCAAAATCGTTGTCAAGATTCTTAAACCTTAAAATCAGGCCAGCCGGTAATTGGCGGGTCAAAATTTCAATCAATTCCCATTCCTCACATCAAACTATGCATATAACAATAGCTTTTATGCTGAATGACGGCTATCCGGCTGTCCCTATCCAAAAATTGACAAGCCATAAGTGTCCCTACCTACTTTGCGCCGAAGCAATACGAATCAAAAAGAACTACGAATGGGGACTTAGAATAATTTTTCATTTTTCCCAACTTTGAAAATAATCACTTGAAAAAAATCTTAGAATCCAAAGAATAGTATAGTTGATCGTTCTACAAGTCGAAAATTAGAAAAATAAGTGATATTTTTGCTTGATGCTATTTTTGTTGGTATGCAAAATCGTTGTCAAGATTCTCAAACCTTAAAATCAGGCCAGCCGGCAATTGGCGGGTCAAAATTTCAATCAATTCCCATTCCTCACATCAAACTATGCATATAACAATAGCTTTTATGCTGAATGACGGCTATCCGGCTGTCCCTCTCCAAAAATTGACAAGCCATAAGTGTCCCTACCTACTTTGCGCCGAAGCAATACGAATCAAAAAGAACTACGAATGGGGACTTGGAATAATTTTTCATTTTTCCCAACTTTGAAAATAATCACTTGAAAAAAATCTTAGAATCCAAAGAATAGTATAGTTGATCGTTCTACAAGTCGAAAATTAGAAAAATAAGTGATATTTTTGCTTGATGCTATTTTTGTTGGTATGCAAAATCGTTGTCAAGATTCTCAAACCTTAAAATCAGGCCAGCCGGTAATTGGCGGGTCAAAATTTCAATCAATTCCCATTCCTCACATAAACTATGCATATAACAATAGCTTTTATGCTGAATGACGGCTATCCGGCTGTCCGTATCCAAAAATTGACAAGCCATAAGTGTCCCTACCTACTTTGCGCCGAAGCAATACGAATCAAAAAGAACTACGAATGGGGACTTAGAATAATTTTTCATTTTTCCCAACTTTGAAAATAATCACTTGAAAAAAATCTTAGAATCCAAAGAATAGTATAGTTGATCGTTCTACAAGTCGAAAATTAGAAAAATAAGTGATATTTTTGCTTGATGCTATTTTTGTTGGTATGCAAAATCGTTGTCAAGATTCTCAAACCTTAAAATCAGGCCAACCGGTAATTGTCGGGTCAAAATTTCAATCAATTCCCATTCCTCACATAAACTATGCATATAACAATAGCTTTTATGCTGAATGACGGCTATCCGGCTGTCCCTATCCAAAAATTGACAAGCCATAAGTGTCCCTACCTACTTTGCGCCGAAGCAATACGAATCAAAAAGAACTACGAATGGGGACTTAGAATAATTTTTCATTTTTCCCAACTTTGAAAATAATCACTTGAAAAAAATCTTAGAATCCAAAGAATAGTATAGTTGATCGTTCTACAAGTCGAAAATTAGAAAAATAAGTGATATTTTTGCTTGATGCTATTTTTGTTGGTATGCAAAATCGTTGTCAAGATTCTTAAACCTTAAAATCAGGCCAGCCGGTAATTGGCGGGTCAAAATTTCAATCAATTCCCATTCCTCACATCAAACTATGCATATAACAATAGCTTTTATGCTGAATGACGGCTATCCGGCTGTCCCTATCCAAAAATTGACAAGCCATAAGTGTCCCTACCTACTTTGCGCCGAAGCAATACGAATCAAAAAGAACTACGAATGGGGACTTAGAATAATTTTTCATTTTTCCCAACTTTGAAAATAATCACTTGAAAAAAATCTTAGAATCCAAAGAATAGTATACTTGATCGTTCTACAAGTCGAAAATTAGAAAAATAAGTGATATTTTTGCTTGATGCTATTTTTGTTGGTATGCAAAATCGTTGTCAAGATTCTCAAACCTTAAAATCAGGCCAGCCGGCAATTGGCGGGTCAAAATTTCAATCAATTCCCATTCCTCACATCAAACTATGCATATAACAATAGCTTTTATGCTGAATGACGGCTATCCGGCTGTCCCTATCCAAAAATTGACAAGCCCTAAGTGTCCCTACCTACTTTGCGCCGAAGCAATACGAATCAAAAAGAACTACGAATGGGGACTTAGAATAATTTTTCATTTTTCCCAACTTTGAAAATAATCACTTGAAAAAAATCTTAGAATCCAAAGAATAGTATACTTGATCGTTCTACAAGTCGAAAATTAGAAAAATAAGTGATATTTTTGCTTGATGCTATTTTTGTTGGTATGCAAAATCGTTGTCAAGATTCTCAAACCTTAAAATCAGGCCAGCCGGCAATTGGCGGGTCAAAATTTCAATCAATTCCCATCCCTCACATCAAACTATGCATATAACAATAGCTTTTATGCTGAATGACGGCTATCCGGCTGTCCCTATCCAAAAATTGACAAGCCATAAGTGTCCCTACCTACTTTGCGCCGAAGCAATACGAATCAAAAAGAACTACGAATGGGGACTTGGAATAATTTTTCATTTTTCCCAACTTTGAAAATAATCACTTGAAAAAAATCTTAGAATCCAAAGAATAGTATAGTTGATCGTTCTACAAGTCGAAAATTAGAAAAATAAGTGATATTTTTGCTTGATGCTATTTTTGTTGGTATGCAAAATCGTTGTCAAGATTCTCAAACCTTAAAATCAGGCCAGCCGGTAATTGGCGGGTCAAAATTTCAATCAATTCCCATTCCTCACATAAACTATGCATATAACAATAGCTTTTATGCTGAATGACGGCTATCCGGCTGTCCGTATCCAAAAATTGACAAGCCATAAGTGTCCCTACCTACTTTGCGCCGAAGCAATACGAATCAAAAAGAACTACGAATGGGGACTTAGAATAATTTTTCATTTTTCCCAACTTTGAAAATAATCACTTGAAAAAAATCTTAGAATCCAAAGAATAGTATAGTTGATCGTTCTACAAGTCGAAAATTAGAAAAATAAGTGATATTTTTGCTTGATGCTATTTTTGTTGGTATGCAAAATCGTTGTCAAGATTCTCAAACCTTAAAATCAGGTCAACCGGTAATTGGCGGGTCAAAATTTCAATCAATTCCCATTCCTCACATAAACTATGCATATAACAATAGCTTTTATGCTGAATGACGGCTATCCGGCTGTCCCTATCCAAAAATTGACAAGCCATAAGTGTCCCTACCTACTTTGCGCCGAAGCAATACGAATCAAAAAGAACTACGAATGGGGACTTAGAATAATTTTTCATTTTTCCCAACTTTGAAAATAATCACTTGAAAAAAATCTTAGAATCCAAAGAATAGTATAGTTGATCGTTCTACAAGTCGAAAATTAGAAAAATAAGTGATATTTTTGCTTGATGCTATTTTTGTTGGTATGCAAAATCGTTGTCAAGATTCTTAAACCTTAAAATCAGGCCAGCCGGTAATTGGCGGGTCAAAATTTCAATCAATTCCCATTCCTCACATCAAACTATGCATATAACAATAGCTTTTATGCTGAATGACGGCTATCCGGCTGTCCCTATCCAAAAATTGACAAGCCATAAGTGTCCCTACCTACTTTGCGCCGAAGCAATACGAATCAAAAAGAACTACGAATGGGGACTTAGAATAATTTTTCATTTTTCCCAACTTTGAAAATAATCACTTGAAAAAAATCTTAGAATCCAAAGAATAGTATAGTTGATCGTTCTACAAGTCGAAAATTAGAAAAATAAGTGATATTTTTGCTTGATGCTATTTTTGTTGGTATGCAAAATCGTTGTCAAGATTCTTAAACCTTAAAATCAGGCCAGCCGGTAATTGGCGGGTCAAAATTTCAATCAATTCCCATTCCTCACATCAAACTATGCATATAACAATAGCTTTTATGCTGAATGACGGCTATCCGGCTGTCCGTATCCAAAAATTGACAAGCCATAAGTGTCCCTACCTACTTTGCGCCGAAGCAATACGAATCAAAAAGAACTACGAATGGGGACTTAGAATAATTTTTCATTTTTCCCAACTTTGAAAATAATCACTTGAAAAAAATCTTAGAATCCAAAGAATAGTATAGTTGATCGTTCTACAAGTCGAAAATTAGAAAAATAAGTGATATTTTTGCTTGATGCTATTTTTGTTGGTATGCAAAATCGTTGTCAAGATTCTCAAACCTTAAAATCAGGCCAACCGGTAATTGTCGGGTCAAAATTTCAATCAATTCCCATTCCTCACATCAAACTATGCATATAACAATAGCTTTTATGCTGAATGACGGCTATCCGGCTGTCCCTATCCAAAAATTGACAAGCCCTAAGTGTCCCTACCTACTTTGCGCCGAAGCAATACGAATCAAAAAGAACTACGAATGGGGACTTAGAATAATTTTTCATTTTTCCCAACTTTGAAAATAATCACTTGAAAAAAATCTTAGAATCCAAAGAATAGTATACTTGATCGTTCTACAAGTCGAAAATTAGAAAAATAAGTGATATTTTTGCTTGATGCTATTTTTGTTGGTATGCAAAATCGTTGTCAAGATTCTCAAACCTTAAAATCAGGCCAGCCGGCAATTGGCGGGTCAAAATTTCAATCAATTCCCATTCCTCACATCAAACTATGCATATAACAATAGCTTTTATGCTGAATGACGGCTATCCGGCTGTCCCTATCCAAAAATTGACAAGCCCTAAGTGTCCCTACCTACTTTGCGCCGAAGCAATAAGAATCAAAAAGAACTACGAATGGGGACTTAGAATAATTTTTCATTTTTCCCAACTTTGAAAATAATCACTTGAAAAAAATCTTAGAATCCAAAGAATAGTATACTTGATCGTTCTACAAGTCGAAAATTAGAAAAATAAGTGATATTTTTGCTTGATGCTATTTTTGTTGGTATGCAAAATCGTTGTCAAGATTCTCAAACCTTAAAATCAGGCCAGCCGGCAATTGGCGGGTCAAAATTTCAATCAATTCCCATTCCTCACATCAAACTATGCATATAACAATAGCTTTTATGCTGAATGACGGCTATCCGGCTGTCCCTATCCAAAAATTGACAAGCCATAAGTGTCCCTACCTACTTTGCGCCGAAGCAATACGAATCAAAAAGAACTACGAATGGGGACTTGGAATAATTTTTCATTTTTCCCAACTTTGAAAATAATCACTTGAAAAAAATCTTAGAATCCAAAGAATAGTATAGTTGATCGTTCTACAAGTCGAAAATTAGAAAAATAAGTGATATTTTTGCTTGATGCTATTTTTGTTGGTATGCAAAATCGTTGTCAAGATTCTCAAACCTTAAAATCAGGCCAGCCGGCAATTGGCGGGTCAAAATTTCAATCAATTCCCATTCCTCACATCAAACTATGCATATAACAATAGCTTTTATGCTGAATGACGGCTATCCGGCTGTCCCTATCCAAAAATTGACAAGCCATAAGTGTCCCTACCTACTTTGCGCCGAAGCAATACGAATCAAAAAGAACTACGAATGGGGACTTAGAATAATTTTTCATTTTTCCCAACTTTGAAAATAATCACTTGAAAAAAATCTTAGAATCCAAAGAATAGTATAGTTGATCGTTCTACAAGTCGAAAATTAGAAAAATAAGTGATATTTTTGCTTGATGCTATTTTTGTTGGTATGCAAAATCGTTGTCAAGATTCTCAAACCTTCAAATCAGGCCAGCCGGCAATTGGCGGGTCAAAATTTCAATCAATTCCCATTCCTCACATCAAACTATGCATATAACAATAGCTTTTATGCTGAATGACGGCTATCCGGCTGTCCCTATCCAAAAATTGACAAGCCATAAGTGTCCCTACCTACTTTGCGCCGAAGCAATACGAATCAAAAAGAACTACGAATGGGGACTTAGAATAATTTTTCATTTTTCCCAACTTTGAAAATAATCACTTGAAAAAAATCTTAGAATCCAAAGAATAGTATAGTTGATCGTTCTACAAGTCGAAAATTAGAAAAATAAGTGATATTTTTGCTTGATGCTATTTTTGTTGGTATGCAAAATCGTTGTCAAGATTCTCAAACCTTCAAATCAGGCCAGCCGGCAATTGGCGGGTCAAAATTTCAATCAATTCCCATTCCTCACATCAAACTATGCATATAACAATAGCTTTTATGCTGAATGACGGCTATCCGGCTGTCCCTATCCAAAAATTGTCAAGCCATAAGTGTCCCTACCTACTTTGCGCCGAAGCAATACGAATCAAAAAGAACTACGAATGGGGACTTAGAATAATTTTTCATTTTTCCCAACTTTGAGAATAATCACTTGAAAAAAATTTTAGAATCCAAAGAATAGTATAGTTGATCGTTCTACAAGTCGAAAATTAGAAAAATAAGTGATATTTTTGCTTGATGCTATTTTTGTTGGTATGCAAAATCGTTGTCAAGATTCTCAAACCTTAAAATCAGGCCAGCCGGTAATTGGCGGGTCAAAATTTCAATCAATTCCCATTCCTCACATAAACTATGCATATAACAATAGCTTTTATGCTGAATGACGGCTATCCGGCTGTCCCTATCCAAAAATTGACAAGCCATAAGTGTCCCTACCTACTTTGCGCCGAAGCAATACGAATCAAAAAGAACTACGAATGGGGACTTGGAATAATTTTTCATTTTTCCCAACTTTGAAAATAATCACTTGAAAAAAATCTTAGAATCCAAAGAATAGTATAGTTGATCGTTCTACAAGTCGAAAATTAGAAAAATAAGTGATATTTTTGCTTGATGCTATTTTTGTTGGTATGCAAAATCGTTGTCAAGATTCTCAAACCTTAAAATCAGTCCAGCCGGTAATTGGCGGGTCAAAATTTCAATCAATCCCCATTCCTCACATCAAACTATGCATATAACAATAGCTTTTATGCTGAATGACGGCTATCCGGCTGTCCCTATCCAAAAATTGACAAGCCATAAGTGTCCCTACCTACTTTGCGCCGAAGCAATACGAATCAAAAAGAACTACGAATGGGGACTTAGAATAATTTTTCATTTTTCCCAACTTTGAAAATAATCACTTGAAAAAAATCTTAGAATCCAAAGAATAGTATACTTGATCGTTCTACAAGTCGAAAATTAGAAAAATAAGTGATATTTTTGCTTGATGCTATTTTTGTTGGTATGCAAAATCGTTGTCAAGATTCTCAAACCTTAAAATCAGTCCAGCCGGTAATTGGCGGGTCAAAATTTCAATCAATCCCCATTCCTCACATCAAACTATGCATATAACAATAGCTTTTATGCTGAATGACGGCTATCCGGCTGTCCCTATCCAAAAATTGACAAGCCATAAGTGTCCCTACCTACTTTGCGCCGAAGCAATACGAATCAAAAAGAACTACGAATGGGGACTTAGAATAATTTTTCATTTTTCCCAACTTTGAAAATAATCACTTGAAAAAAATCTTAGAATCCAAAGAATAGTATACTTGATCGTTCTACAAGTCGAAAATTAGAAAAATAAGTGATATTTTTGCTTGATGCTATTTTTGTTGGTATGCAAAATCGTTGTCAAGATTCTCAAACCTTAAAATCAGGCCAGCCGGCAATTGGCGGGTCAAAATTTCAATCAATTCCCATTCCTCACATCAAACTATGCATATAACAATAGCTTTTATGCTGAATGACGGCTATCCGGCTGTCCCTATCCAAAAATTGACAAGCCATAAGTGTCCCTACCTACTTTGCGCCGAAGCAATACGAATCAAAAAGAACTACGAATGGGGACTTAGAATAATTTTTCATTTTTCCCAACTTTGAAAATAATCACTTGAAAAAAATCTTAGAATCCAAAGAATAGTATAGTTGATCGTTCTACAAGTCGAAAATTAGAAAAATAAGTGATATTTTTGCTTGATGCTATTTTTGTTGGTATGCAAAATCGTTGTCAAGATTCTTAAACCTTAAAATCAGGCCAGCCGGTAATTGGCGGGTCAAAATTTCAATCAATTCCCATTCCTCACATCAAACTATGCATATAACAATAGCTTTTATGCTGAATGACGGCTATCCGGCTGTCCGTATCCAAAAATTGACAAGCCATAAGTGTCCCTACCTACTTTGCGCCGAAGCAATACGAATCAAAAAGAACTACGAATGGGGACTTAGAATAATTTTTCATTTTTCCCAACTTTGAAAATAATCACTTGAAAAAAATCTTAGAATCCAAAGAATAGTATAGTTGATCGTTCTACAAGTCGAAAATTAGAAAAATAAGTGATATTTTTGCTTGATGCTATTTTTGTTGGTATGCAAAATCGTTGTCAAGATTCTCAAACCTTAAAATCAGGCCAACCGGTAATTGTCGGGTCAAAATTTCAATCAATTCCCATTCCTCACATCAAACTATGCATATAACAATAGCTTTTATGCTGAATGACGGCTATCCGGCTGTCCCTATCCAAAAATTGACAAGCCCTAAGTGTCCCTACCTACTTTGCGCCGAAGCAATACGAATCAAAAAGAACTACGAATGGGGACTTAGAATAATTTTTCATTTTTCCCAACTTTGAAAATAATCACTTGAAAAAAATCTTAGAATCCAAAGAATAGTATACTTGATCGTTCTACAAGTCGAAAATTAGAAAAATAAGTGATATTTTTGCTTGATGCTATTTTTGTTGGTATGCAAAATCGTTGTCAAGATTCTCAAACCTTAAAATCAGGCCAGCCGGCAATTGGCGGGTCAAAATTTCAATCAATTCCCATTCCTCACATCAAACTATGCATATAACAATAGCTTTTATGCTGAATGACGGCTATCCGGCTGTCCCTATCCAAAAATTGACAAGCCCTAAGTGTCCCTACCTACTTTGCGCCGAAGCAATAAGAATCAAAAAGAACTACGAATGGGGACTTAGAATAATTTTTCATTTTTCCCAACTTTGAAAATAATCACTTGAAAAAAATCTTAGAATCCAAAGAATAGTATACTTGATCGTTCTACAAGTCGAAAATTAGAAAAATAAGTGATATTTTTGCTTGATGCTATTTTTGTTGGTATGCAAAATCGTTGTCAAGATTCTCAAACCTTAAAATCAGGCCAGCCGGCAATTGGCGGGTCAAAATTTCAATCAATTCCCATTCCTCACATCAAACTATGCATATAACAATAGCTTTTATGCTGAATGACGGCTATCCGGCTGTCCCTATCCAAAAATTGACAAGCCATAAGTGTCCCTACCTACTTTGCGCCGAAGCAATACGAATCAAAAAGAACTACGAATGGGGACTTGGAATAATTTTTCATTTTTCCCAACTTTGAAAATAATCACTTGAAAAAAATCTTAGAATCCAAAGAATAGTATAGTTGATCGTTCTACAAGTCGAAAATTAGAAAAATAAGTGATATTTTTGCTTGATGCTATTTTTGTTGGTATGCAAAATCGTTGTCAAGATTCTCAAACCTTAAAATCAGGCCAGCCGGCAATTGGCGGGTCAAAATTTCAATCAATTCCCATTCCTCACATCAAACTATGCATATAACAATAGCTTTTATGCTGAATGACGGCTATCCGGCTGTCCCTATCCAAAAATTGACAAGCCATAAGTGTCCCTACCTACTTTGCGCCGAAGCAATACGAATCAAAAAGAACTACGAATGGGGACTTAGAATAATTTTTCATTTTTCCCAACTTTGAAAATAATCACTTGAAAAAAATCTTAGAATCCAAAGAATAGTATAGTTGATCGTTCTACAAGTCGAAAATTAGAAAAATAAGTGATATTTTTGCTTGATGCTATTTTTGTTGGTATGCAAAATCGTTGTCAAGATTCTCAAACCTTCAAATCAGGCCAGCCGGCAATTGGCGGGTCAAAATTTCAATCAATTCCCATTCCTCACATCAAACTATGCATATAACAATAGCTTTTATGCTGAATGACGGCTATCCGGCTGTCCCTATCCAAAAATTGACAAGCCATAAGTGTCCCTACCTACTTTGCGCCGAAGCAATACGAATCAAAAAGAACTACGAATGGGGACTTAGAATAATTTTTCATTTTTCCCAACTTTGAAAATAATCACTTGAAAAAAATCTTAGAATCCAAAGAATAGTATAGTTGATCGTTCTACAAGTCGAAAATTAGAAAAATAAGTGATATTTTTGCTTGATGCTATTTTTGTTGGTATGCAAAATCGTTGTCAAGATTCTCAAACCTTCAAATCAGGCCAGCCGGCAATTGGCGGGTCAAAATTTCAATCAATTCCCATTCCTCACATCAAACTATGCATATAACAATAGCTTTTATGCTGAATGACGGCTATCCGGCTGTCCCTATCCAAAAATTGTCAAGCCATAAGTGTCCCTACCTACTTTGCGCCGAAGCAATACGAATCAAAAAGAACTACGAATGGGGACTTAGAATAATTTTTCATTTTTCCCAACTTTGAGAATAATCACTTGAAAAAAATTTTAGAATCCAAAGAATAGTATAGTTGATCGTTCTACAAGTCGAAAATTAGAAAAATAAGTGATATTTTTGCTTGATGCTATTTTTGTTGGTATGCAAAATCGTTGTCAAGATTCTCAAACCTTAAAATCAGGCCAGCCGGTAATTGGCGGGTCAAAATTTCAATCAATTCCCATTCCTCACATAAACTATGCATATAACAATAGCTTTTATGCTGAATGACGGCTATCCGGCTGTCCCTATCCAAAAATTGACAAGCCATAAGTGTCCCTACCTACTTTGCGCCGAAGCAATACGAATCAAAAAGAACTACGAATGGGGACTTGGAATAATTTTTCATTTTTCCCAACTTTGAAAATAATCACTTGAAAAAAATCTTAGAATCCAAAGAATAGTATAGTTGATCGTTCTACAAGTCGAAAATTAGAAAAATAAGTGATATTTTTGCTTGATGCTATTTTTGTTGGTATGCAAAATCGTTGTCAAGATTCTCAAACCTTAAAATCAGTCCAGCCGGTAATTGGCGGGTCAAAATTTCAATCAATCCCCATTCCTCACATCAAACTATGCATATAACAATAGCTTTTATGCTGAATGACGGCTATCCGGCTGTCCCTATCCAAAAATTGACAAGCCATAAGTGTCCCTACCTACTTTGCGCCGAAGCAATACGAATCAAAAAGAACTACGAATGGGGACTTAGAATAATTTTTCATTTTTCCCAACTTTGAAAATAATCACTTGAAAAAAATCTTAGAATCCAAAGAATAGTATACTTGATCGTTCTACAAGTCGAAAATTAGAAAAATAAGTGATATTTTTGCTTGATGCTATTTTTGTTGGTATGCAAAATCGTTGTCAAGATTCTCAAACCTTAAAATCAGTCCAGCCGGTAATTGGCGGGTCAAAATTTCAATCAATCCCCATTCCTCACATCAAACTATGCATATAACAATAGCTTTTATGCTGAATGACGGCTATCCGGCTGTCCCTATCCAAAAATTGACAAGCCATAAGTGTCCCTACCTACTTTGCGCCGAAGCAATACGAATCAAAAAGAACTACGAATGGGGACTTAGAATAATTTTTCATTTTTCCCAACTTTGAAAATAATCACTTGAAAAAAATCTTAGAATCCAAAGAATAGTATACTTGATCGTTCTACAAGTCGAAAATTAGAAAAATAAGTGATATTTTTGCTTGATGCTATTTTTGTTGGTATGCAAAATCGTTGTCAAGATTCTCAAACCTTAAAATCAGGCCAGCCGGCAATTGGCGGGTCAAAATTTCAATCAATTCCCATTCCTCACATCAAACTATGCATATAACAATAGCTTTTATGCTGAATGACGGCTATCCGGCTGTCCCTATCCAAAAATTGACAAGCCCTAAGTGTCCCTACCTACTTTGCGCCGAAGCAATACGAATCAAAAAGAACTACGAATGGGGACTTAGAATAATTTTTCATTTTTCCCAACTTTGAAAATAATCACTTGAAAAAAATCTTAGAATCCAAAGAATAGTATACTTGATCGTTCTACAAGTCGAAAATTAGAAAAATAAGTGATATTTTTGCTTGATGCTATTTTTGTTGGTATGCAAAATCGTTGTCAAGATTCTCAAACCTTAAAATCAGGCCAGCCGGCAATTGGCGGGTCAAAATTTCAATCAATTCCCATTCCTCACATCAAACTATGCATATAACAATAGCTTTTATGCTGAATGACGGCTATCCGGCTGTCCCTCTCCAAAAATTGACAAGCCATAAGTGTCCCTACCTACTTTGCGCCGAAGCAATACGAATCAAAAAGAACTACGAATGGGGACTTGGAATAATTTTTCATTTTTCCCAACTTTGAAAATAATCACTTGAAAAAAATCTTAGAATCCAAAGAATAGTATAGTTGATCGTTCTACAAGTCGAAAATTAGAAAAATAAGTGATATTTTTGCTTGATGCTATTTTTGTTGGTATGCAAAATCGTTGTCAAGATTCTCAAACCTTAAAATCAGGCCAGCCGGCAATTGGCGGGTCAAAATTTCAATCAATTCCCATTCCTCACATCAAACTATGCATATAACAATAGCTTTTATGCTGAATGACGGCTATCCGGCTGTCCGTATCCAAAAATTGACAAGCCATAAGTGTCCCTACCTACTTTGCGCCGAAGCAATACGAATCAAAAAGAACTACGAATGGGGACTTAGAATAATTTTTCATTTTTCCCAACTTTGAAAATAATCACTTGAAAAAAATCTTAGAATCCAAAGAATAGTATAGTTGATCGTTCTACAAGTCGAAAATTAGAAAAATAAGTGATATTTTTGCTTGATGCTATTTTTGTTGGTATGCAAAATCGTTGTCAAGATTCTCAAACCTTAAAATCAGGCCAGCCGGCAATTGGCGGGTCAAAATTTCAATCAATTCCCATTCCTCACATCAAACTATGCATATAACAATAGCTTTTATGCTGAATGACGGCTATCCGGCTGTCCCTATCCAAAAATTGACAAGCCATAAGTGTCCCTACCTACTTTGCGCCGAAGCAATACGAATCAAAAAGAACTACGAATGGGGACTTGGAATAATTTTTCATTTTTCCCAACTTTGAAAATAATCACTTGAAAAAAATCTTAGAATCCAAAGAATAGTATAGTTGATCGTTCTACAAGTCGAAAATTAGAAAAATAAGTGATATTTTTGCTTGATGCTATTTTTGTTGGTATGCAAAATCGTTGTCAAGATTCTCAAACCTTAAAATCAGGCCAGCCGGCAATTGGCGGGTCAAAATTTCAATCAATTCCCATTCCTCACATCAAACTATGCATATAACAATAGCTTTTATGCTGAATGACGGCTATCCGGCTGTCCCTATCCAAAAATTGACAAGCCATAAGTGTCCCTACCTACTTTGCGCCGAAGCAATACGAATCAAAAAGAACTACGAATGGGGACTTAGAATAATTTTTCATTTTTCCCAACTTTGAAAATAATCACTTGAAAAAAATCTTAGAATCCAAAGAATAGTATAGTTGATCGTTCTACAAGTCGAAAATTAGAAAAATAAGTGATATTTTTGCTTGATGCTATTTTTGTTGGTATGCAAAATCGTTGTCAAGATTCTCAAACCTTCAAATCAGGCCAGCCGGCAATTGGCGGGTCAAAATTTCAATCAATTCCCATTCCTCACATCAAACTATGCATATAACAATAGCTTTTATGCTGAATGACGGCTATCCGGCTGTCCCTATCCAAAAATTGACAAGCCATAAGTGTCCCTACCTACTTTGCGCCGAAGCAATACGAATCAAAAAGAACTACGAATGGGGACTTAGAATAATTTTTCATTTTTCCCAACTTTGAAAATAATCACTTGAAAAAAATCTTAGAATCCAAAGAATAGTATAGTTGATCGTTCTACAAGTCGAAAATTAGAAAAATAAGTGATATTTTTGCTTGATGCTATTTTTGTTGGTATGCAAAATCGTTGTCAAGATTCTCAAACCTTCAAATCAGGCCAGCCGGCAATTGGCGGGTCAAAATTTCAATCAATTCCCATTCCTCACATCAAACTATGCATATAACAATAGCTTTTATGCTGAATGACGGCTATCCGGCTGTCCCTATCCAAAAATTGTCAAGCCATAAGTGTCCCTACCTACTTTGCGCCGAAGCAATACGAATCAAAAAGAACTACGAATGGGGACTTAGAATAATTTTTCATTTTTCCCAACTTTGAGAATAATCACTTGAAAAAAATTTTAGAATCCAAAGAATAGTATAGTTGATCGTTCTACAAGTCGAAAATTAGAAAAATAAGTGATATTTTTGCTTGATGCTATTTTTGTTGGTATGCAAAATCGTTGTCAAGATTCTCAAACCTTAAAATCAGGCCAGCCGGTAATTGGCGGGTCAAAATTTCAATCAATTCCCATTCCTCACATAAACTATGCATATAACAATAGCTTTTATGCTGAATGACGGCTATCCGGCTGTCCCTATCCAAAAATTGACAAGCCATAAGTGTCCCTACCTACTTTGCGCCGAAGCAATACGAATCAAAAAGAACTACGAATGGGGACTTGGAATAATTTTTCATTTTTCCCAACTTTGAAAATAATCACTTGAAAAAAATCTTAGAATCCAAAGAATAGTATAGTTGATCGTTCTACAAGTCGAAAATTAGAAAAATAAGTGATATTTTTGCTTGATGCTATTTTTGTTGGTATGCAAAATCGTTGTCAAGATTCTCAAACCTTAAAATCAGTCCAGCCGGTAATTGGCGGGTCAAAATTTCAATCAATCCCCATTCCTCACATCAAACTATGCATATAACAATAGCTTTTATGCTGAATGACGGCTATCCGGCTGTCCCTATCCAAAAATTGACAAGCCATAAGTGTCCCTACCTACTTTGCGCCGAAGCAATACGAATCAAAAAGAACTACGAATGGGGACTTAGAATAATTTTTCATTTTTCCCAACTTTGAAAATAATCACTTGAAAAAAATCTTAGAATCCAAAGAATAGTATACTTGATCGTTCTACAAGTCGAAAATTAGAAAAATAAGTGATATTTTTGCTTGATGCTATTTTTGTTGGTATGCAAAATCGTTGTCAAGATTCTCAAACCTTAAAATCAGTCCAGCCGGTAATTGGCGGGTCAAAATTTCAATCAATCCCCATTCCTCACATCAAACTATGCATATAACAATAGCTTTTATGCTGAATGACGGCTATCCGGCTGTCCCTATCCAAAAATTGACAAGCCATAAGTGTCCCTACCTACTTTGCGCCGAAGCAATACGAATCAAAAAGAACTACGAATGGGGACTTAGAATAATTTTTCATTTTTCCCAACTTTGAAAATAATCACTTGAAAAAAATCTTAGAATCCAAAGAATAGTATACTTGATCGTTCTACAAGTCGAAAATTAGAAAAATAAGTGATATTTTTGCTTGATGCTATTTTTGTTGGTATGCAAAATCGTTGTCAAGATTCTCAAACCTTAAAATCAGGCCAGCCGGCAATTGGCGGGTCAAAATTTCAATCAATGCCCATTCCTCACATCAAACTATGCATATAACAATAGCTTTTATGCTGAATGACGGCTATCCGGCTGTCCCTATCCAAAAATTGACAAGCCCTAAGTGTCCCTACCTACTTTGCGCCGAAGCAATACGAATCAAAAAGAACTACGAATGGGGACTTAGAATAATTTTTCATTTTTCCCAACTTTGAAAATAATCACTTGAAAAAAATCTTAGAATCCAAAGAATAGTATACTTGATCGTTCTACAAGTCGAAAATTAGAAAAATAAGTGATATTTTTGCTTGATGCTATTTTTGTTGGTATGCAAAATCGTTGTCAAGATTCTCAAACCTTCAAATCAGGCCAGCCGGCAATTGGCGGGTCAAAATTTCAATCAATTCCCATTCCTCACATCAAACTATGCATATAACAATAGCTTTTATGCTGAATGACGGCTATCCGGCTGTCCCTATCCAAAAATTGTCAAGCCATAAGTGTCCCTACCTACTTTGCGCCGAAGCAATACGAATCAAAAAGAACTACGAATGGGGACTTAGAATAATTTTTCATTTTTCCCAACTTTGAGAATAATCACTTGAAAAAAATTTTAGAATCCAAAGAATAGTATAGTTGATCGTTCTACAAGTCGAAAATTAGAAAAATAAGTGATATTTTTGCTTGATGCTATTTTTGTTGGTATGCAAAATCGTTGTCAAGATTCTCAAACCTTAAAATCAGGCCAGCCGGTAATTGGCGGGTCAAAATTTCAATCAATTCCCATTCCTCACATAAACTATGCATATAACAATAGCTTTTATGCTGAATGACGGCTATCCGGCTGTCCCTATCCAAAAATTGACAAGCCATAAGTGTCCCTACCTACTTTGCGCCGAAGCAATACGAATCAAAAAGAACTACGAATGGGGACTTGGAATAATTTTTCATTTTTCCCAACTTTGAAAATAATCACTTGAAAAAAATCTTAGAATCCAAAGAATAGTATAGTTGATCGTTCTACAAGTCGAAAATTAGAAAAATAAGTGATATTTTTGCTTGATGCTATTTTTGTTGGTATGCAAAATCGTTGTCAAGATTCTCAAACCTTAAAATCAGTCCAGCCGGTAATTGGCGGGTCAAAATTTCAATCAATCCCCATTCCTCACATCAAACTATGCATATAACAATAGCTTTTATGCTGAATGACGGCTATCCGGCTGTCCCTATCCAAAAATTGACAAGCCATAAGTGTCCCTACCTACTTTGCGCCGAAGCAATACGAATCAAAAAGAACTACGAATGGGGACTTAGAATAATTTTTCATTTTTCCCAACTTTGAAAATAATCACTTGAAAAAAATCTTAGAATCCAAAGAATAGTATACTTGATCGTTCTACAAGTCGAAAATTAGAAAAATAAGTGATATTTTTGCTTGATGCTATTTTTGTTGGTATGCAAAATCGTTGTCAAGATTCTCAAACCTTAAAATCAGTCCAGCCGGTAATTGGCGGGTCAAAATTTCAATCAATCCCCATTCCTCACATCAAACTATGCATATAACAATAGCTTTTATGCTGAATGACGGCTATCCGGCTGTCCCTATCCAAAAATTGACAAGCCATAAGTGTCCCTACCTACTTTGCGCCGAAGCAATACGAATCAAAAAGAACTACGAATGGGGACTTAGAATAATTTTTCATTTTTCCCAACTTTGAAAATAATCACTTGAAAAAAATCTTAGAATCCAAAGAATAGTATACTTGATCGTTCTACAAGTCGAAAATTAGAAAAATAAGTGATATTTTTGCTTGATGCTATTTTTGTTGGTATGCAAAATCGTTGTCAAGATTCTCAAACCTTAAAATCAGGCCAGCCGGCAATTGGCGGGTCAAAATTTCAATCAATGCCCATTCCTCACATCAAACTATGCATATAACAATAGCTTTTATGCTGAATGACGGCTATCCGGCTGTCCCTATCCAAAAATTGACAAGCCCTAAGTGTCCCTACCTACTTTGCGCCGAAGCAATACGAATCAAAAAGAACTACGAATGGGGACTTAGAATAATTTTTCATTTTTCCCAACTTTGAAAATAATCACTTGAAAAAAATCTTAGAATCCAAAGAATAGTATACTTGATCGTTCTACAAGTCGAAAATTAGAAAAATAAGTGATATTTTTGCTTGATGCTATTTTTGTTGGTATGCAAAATCGTTGTCAAGATTCTCAAACCTTAAAATCAGGCCAGCCGGCAATTGGCGGGTCAAAATTTCAATCAATTCCCATTCCTCACATCAAACTATGCATATAACAATAGCTTTTATGCTGAATGACGGCTATCCGGCTGTCCCTCTCCAAAAATTGACAAGCCATAAGTGTCCCTACCTACTTTGCGCCGAAGCAATACGAATCAAAAAGAACTACGAATGGGGACTTGGAATAATTTTTCATTTTTCCCAACTTTGAAAATAATCACTTGAAAAAAATCTTAGAATCCAAAGAATAGTATAGTTGATCGTTCTACAAGTCGAAAATTAGAAAAATAAGTGATATTTTTGCTTGATGCTATTTTTGTTGGTATGCAAAATCGTTGTCAAGATTCTCAAACCTTAAAATCAGGCCAGCCGGCAATTGGCGGGTCAAAATTTCAATCAATTCCCATTCCTCACATCAAACTATGCATATAACAATAGCTTTTATGCTGAATGACGGCTATCCGGCTGTCCCTCTCCAAAAATTGACAAGCCATAAGTGTCCCTACCTACTTTGCGCCGAAGCAATACGAATCAAAAAGAACTACGAATGGGGACTTGGAATAATTTTTCATTTTTCCCAACTTTGAAAATAATCACTTGAAAAAAATCTTAGAATCCAAAGAATAGTATAGTTGATCGTTCTACAAGTCGAAAATTAGAAAAATAAGTGATATTTTTGCTTGATGCTATTTTTGTTGGTATGCAAAATCGTTGTCAAGATTCTCAAACCTTAAAATCAGGCCAGCCGGTAATTGGCGGGTCAAAATTTCAATCAATTCCCATTCCTCACATAAACTATGCATATAACAATAGCTTTTATGCTGAATGACGGCTATCCGGCTGTCCGTATCCAAAAATTGACAAGCCATAAGTGTCCCTACCTACTTTGCGCCGAAGCAATACGAATCAAAAAGAACTACGAATGGGGACTTAGAATAATTTTTCATTTTTCCCAACTTTGAAAATAATCACTTGAAAAAAATCTTAGAATCCAAAGAATAGTATAGTTGATCGTTCTACAAGTCGAAAATTAGAAAAATAAGTGATATTTTTGCTTGATGCTATTTTTGTTGGTATGCAAAATCGTTGTCAAGATTCTCAAACCTTAAAATCAGGCCAACCGGTAATTGTCGGGTCAAAATTTCAATCAATTCCCATTCCTCACATAAACTATGCATATAACAATAGCTTTTATGCTGAATGACGGCTATCCGGCTGTCCCTATCCAAAAATTGACAAGCCATAAGTGTCCCTACCTACTTTGCGCCGAAGCAATACGAATCAAAAAGAACTACGAATGGGGACTTAGAATAATTTTTCATTTTTCCCAACTTTGAAAATAATCACTTGAAAAAAATCTTAGAATCCAAAGAATAGTATAGTTGATCGTTCTACAAGTCGAAAATTAGAAAAATAAGTGATATTTTTGCTTGATGCTATTTTTGTTGGTATGCAAAATCGTTGTCAAGATTCTTAAACCTTAAAATCAGGCCAGCCGGTAATTGGCGGGTCAAAATTTCAATCAATTCCCATTCCTCACATCAAACTATGCATATAACAATAGCTTTTATGCTGAATGACGGCTATCCGGCTGTCCCTATCCAAAAATTGACAAGCCATAAGTGTCCCTACCTACTTTGCGCCGAAGCAATACGAATCAAAAAGAACTACGAATGGGGACTTAGAATAATTTTTCATTTTTCCCAACTTTGAAAATAATCACTTGAAAAAAATCTTAGAATCCAAAGAATAGTATACTTGATCGTTCTACAAGTCGAAAATTAGAAAAATAAGTGATATTTTTGCTTGATGCTATTTTTGTTGGTATGCAAAATCGTTGTCAAGATTCTCAAACCTTAAAATCAGGCCAGCCGGCAATTGGCGGGTCAAAATTTCAATCAATTCCCATCCCTCACATCAAACTATGCATATAACAATAGCTTTTATGCTGAATGACGGCTATCCGGCTGTCCCTATCCAAAAATTGACAAGCCATAAGTGTCCCTACCTACTTTGCGCCGAAGCAATACGAATCAAAAAGAACTACGAATGGGGACTTGGAATAATTTTTCATTTTTCCCAACTTTGAAAATAATCACTTGAAAAAAATCTTAGAATCCAAAGAATAGTATAGTTGATCGTTCTACAAGTCGAAAATTAGAAAAATAAGTGATATTTTTGCTTGATGCTATTTTTGTTGGTATGCAAAATCGTTGTCAAGATTCTCAAACCTTAAAATCAGGCCAGCCGGTAATTGGCGGGTCAAAATTTCAATCAATTCCCATTCCTCACATAAACTATGCATATAACAATAGCTTTTATGCTGAATGACGGCTATCCGGCTGTCCGTATCCAAAAATTGACAAGCCATAAGTGTCCCTACCTACTTTGCGCCGAAGCAATACGAATCAAAAAGAACTACGAATGGGGACTTAGAATAATTTTTCATTTTTCCCAACTTTGAAAATAATCACTTGAAAAAAATCTTAGAATCCAAAGAATAGTATAGTTGATCGTTCTACAAGTCGAAAATTAGAAAAATAAGTGATATTTTTGCTTGATGCTATTTTTGTTGGTATGCAAAATCGTTGTCAAGATTCTCAAACCTTAAAATCAGGCCAACCGGTAATTGGCGGGTCAAAATTTCAATCAATTCCCATTCCTCACATAAACTATGCATATAACAATAGCTTTTATGCTGAATGACGGCTATCCGGCTGTCCCTATCCAAAAATTGACAAGCCATAAGTGTCCCTACCTACTTTGCGCCGAAGCAATACGAATCAAAAAGAACTACGAATGGGGACTTAGAATAATTTTTCATTTTTCCCAACTTTGAAAATAATCACTTGAAAAAAATCTTAGAATCCAAAGAATAGTATAGTTGATCGTTCTACAAGTCGAAAATTAGAAAAATAAGTGATATTTTTGCTTGATGCTATTTTTGTTGGTATGCAAAATCGTTGTCAAGATTCTTAAACCTTAAAATCAGGCCAGCCGGTAATTGGCGGGTCAAAATTTCAATCAATTCCCATTCCTCACATCAAACTATGCATATAACAATAGCTTTTATGCTGAATGACGGCTATCCGGCTGTCCCTATCCAAAAATTGACAAGCCATAAGTGTCCCTACCTACTTTGCGCCGAAGCAATACGAATCAAAAAGAACTACGAATGGGGACTTAGAATAATTTTTCATTTTTCCCAACTTTGAAAATAATCACTTGAAAAAAATCTTAGAATCCAAAGAATAGTATAGTTGATCGTTCTACAAGTCGAAAATTAGAAAAATAAGTGATATTTTTGCTTGATGCTATTTTTGTTGGTATGCAAAATCGTTGTCAAGATTCTCAAACCTTAAAATCAGGCCAGCCGGCAATTGGCGGGTCAAAATTTCAATCAATTCCCATTCCTCACATCAAACTATGCATATAACAATAGCTTTTATGCTGAATGACGGCTATCCGGCTGTCCCTCTCCAAAAA
This sequence comes from Diachasmimorpha longicaudata, assembly GCF_034640455.1. Lineage (NCBI taxonomy): Eukaryota > Metazoa > Arthropoda > Insecta > Hymenoptera > Braconidae > Diachasmimorpha > Diachasmimorpha longicaudata. Next base: position 111,434 of record NW_026973928.1, on the reverse strand, counting down.
TTGACAAGCCATAAGTGTCCCTACCTACTTTGCGCCGAAGCAATACGAATCAAAAAGAACTACGAATGGGGACTTGGAATAATTTTTCATTTTTCCCAACTTTGAAAATAATCACTTGAAAAAAATCTTAGAATCCAAAGAATAGTATAGTTGATCGTTCTACAAGTCGAAAATTAGAAAAATAAGTGATATTTTTGCTTGATGCTATTTTTGTTGGTATGCAAAATCGTTGTCAAGATTCTCAAACCTTAAAATCAGGCCAGCCGGTAATTGGCGGGTCAAAATTTCAATCAATTCCCATTCCTCACATAAACTATGCATATAACAATAGCTTTTATGCTGAATGACGGCTATCCGGCTGTCCGTATCCAAAAATTGACAAGCCATAAGTGTCCCTACCTACTTTGCGCCGAAGCAATACGAATCAAAAAGAACTACGAATGGGGACTTAGAATAATTTTTCATTTTTCCCAACTTTGAAAATAATCACTTGAAAAAAATCTTAGAATCCAAAGAATAGTATAGTTGATCGTTCTACAAGTCGAAAATTAGAAAAATAAGTGATATTTTTGCTTGATGCTATTTTTGTTGGTATGCAAAATCGTTGTCAAGATTCTCAAACCTTAAAATCAGGCCAACCGGTAATTGTCGGGTCAAAATTTCAATCAATTCCCATTCCTCACATAAACTATGCATATAACAATAGCTTTTATGCTGAATGACGGCTATCCGGCTGTCCCTATCCAAAAATTGACAAGCCATAAGTGTCCCTACCTACTTTGCGCCGAAGCAATACGAATCAAAAAGAACTACGAATGGGGACTTAGAATAATTTTTCATTTTTCCCAACTTTGAAAATAATCACTTGAAAAAAATCTTAGAATCCAAAGAATAGTATAGTTGATCGTTCTACAAGTCGAAAATTAGAAAAATAAGTGATATTTTTGCTTGATGCTATTTTTGTTGGTATGCAAAATCGTTGTCAAGATTCTTAAACCTTAAAATCAGGCCAGCCGGTAATTGGCGGGTCAAAATTTCAATCAATTCCCATTCCTCACATCAAACTATGCATATAACAATAGCTTTTATGCTGAATGACGGCTATCCGGCTGTCCCTATCCAAAAATTGACAAGCCATAAGTGTCCCTACCTACTTTGCGCCGAAGCAATACGAATCAAAAAGAACTACGAATGGGGACTTAGAATAATTTTTCATTTTTCCCAACTTTGAAAATAATCACTTGAAAAAAATCTTAGAATCCAAAGAATAGTATACTTGATCGTTCTACAAGTCGAAAATTAGAAAAATAAGTGATATTTTTGCTTGATGCTATTTTTGTTGGTATGCAAAATCGTTGTCAAGATTCTCAAACCTTAAAATCAGGCCAGCCGGCAATTGGCGGGTCAAAATTTCAATCAATTCCCATTCCTCACATCAAACTATGCATATAACAATAGCTTTTATGCTGAATGACGGCTATCCGGCTGTCCCTATCCAAAAATTGACAAGCCCTAAGTGTCCCTACCTACTTTGCGCCGAAGCAATACGAATCAAAAAGAACTACGAATGGGGACTTAGAATAATTTTTCATTTTTCCCAACTTTGAAAATAATCACTTGAAAAAAATCTTAGAATCCAAAGAATAGTATACTTGATCGTTCTACAAGTCGAAAATTAGAAAAATAAGTGATATTTTTGCTTGATGCTATTTTTGTTGGTATGCAAAATCGTTGTCAAGATTCTCAAACCTTAAAATCAGGCCAGCCGGCAATTGGCGGGTCAAAATTTCAATCAATTCCCATCCCTCACATCAAACTATGCATATAACAATAGCTTTTATGCTGAATGACGGCTATCCGGCTGTCCCTATCCAAAAATTGACAAGCCATAAGTGTCCCTACCTACTTTGCGCCGAAGCAATACGAATCAAAAAGAACTACGAATGGGGACTTGGAATAATTTTTCATTTTTCCCAACTTTGAAAATAATCACTTGAAAAAAATCTTAGAATCCAAAGAATAGTATAGTTGATCGTTCTACAAGTCGAAAATTAGAAAAATAAGTGATATTTTTGCTTGATGCTATTTTTGTTGGTATGCAAAATCGTTGTCAAGATTCTCAAACCTTAAAATCAGGCCAGCCGGTAATTGGCGGGTCAAAATTTCAATCAATTCCCATTCCTCACATAAACTATGCATATAACAATAGCTTTTATGCTGAATGACGGCTATCCGGCTGTCCGTATCCAAAAATTGACAAGCCATAAGTGTCCCTACCTACTTTGCGCCGAAGCAATACGAATCAAAAAGAACTACGAATGGGGACTTAGAATAATTTTTCATTTTTCCCAACTTTGAAAATAATCACTTGAAAAAAATCTTAGAATCCAAAGAATAGTATAGTTGATCGTTCTACAAGTCGAAAATTAGAAAAATAAGTGATATTTTTGCTTGATGCTATTTTTGTTGGTATGCAAAATCGTTGTCAAGATTCTCAAACCTTAAAATCAGGCCAACCGGTAATTGGCGGGTCAAAATTTCAATCAATTCCCATTCCTCACATAAACTATGCATATAACAATAGCTTTTATGCTGAATGACGGCTATCCGGCTGTCCCTATCCAAAAATTGACAAGCCATAAGTGTCCCTACCTACTTTGCGCCGAAGCAATACGAATCAAAAAGAACTACGAATGGGGACTTAGAATAATTTTTCATTTTTCCCAACTTTGAAAATAATCACTTGAAAAAAATCTTAGAATCCAAAGAATAGTATAGTTGATCGTTCTACAAGTCGAAAATTAGAAAAATAAGTGATATTTTTGCTTGATGCTATTTTTGTTGGTATGCAAAATCGTTGTCAAGATTCTTAAACCTTAAAATCAGGCCAGCCGGTAATTGGCGGGTCAAAATTTCAATCAATTCCCATTCCTCACATCAAACTATGCATATAACAATAGCTTTTATGCTGAATGACGGCTATCCGGCTGTCCCTATCCAAAAATTGACAAGCCATAAGTGTCCCTACCTACTTTGCGCCGAAGCAATACGAATCAAAAAGAACTACGAATGGGGACTTAGAATAATTTTTCATTTTTCCCAACTTTGAAAATAATCACTTGAAAAAAATCTTAGAATCCAAAGAATAGTATAGTTGATCGTTCTACAAGTCGAAAATTAGAAAAATAAGTGATATTTTTGCTTGATGCTATTTTTGTTGGTATGCAAAATCGTTGTCAAGATTCTTAAACCTTAAAATCAGGCCAGCCGGTAATTGGCGGGTCAAAATTTCAATCAATTCCCATTCCTCACATCAAACTATGCATATAACAATAGCTTTTATGCTGAATGACGGCTATCCGGCTGTCCGTATCCAAAAATTGACAAGCCATAAGTGTCCCTACCTACTTTGCGCCGAAGCAATACGAATCAAAAAGAACTACGAATGGGGACTTAGAATAATTTTTCATTTTTCCCAACTTTGAAAATAATCACTTGAAAAAAATCTTAGAATCCAAAGAATAGTATAGTTGATCGTTCTACAAGTCGAAAATTAGAAAAATAAGTGATATTTTTGCTTGATGCTATTTTTGTTGGTATGCAAAATCGTTGTCAAGATTCTCAAACCTTAAAATCAGGCCAACCGGTAATTGTCGGGTCAAAATTTCAATCAATTCCCATTCCTCACATCAAACTATGCATATAACAATAGCTTTTATGCTGAATGACGGCTATCCGGCTGTCCCTATCCAAAAATTGACAAGCCCTAAGTGTCCCTACCTACTTTGCGCCGAAGCAATACGAATCAAAAAGAACTACGAATGGGGACTTAGAATAATTTTTCATTTTTCCCAACTTTGAAAATAATCACTTGAAAAAAATCTTAGAATCCAAAGAATAGTATACTTGATCGTTCTACAAGTCGAAAATTAGAAAAATAAGTGATATTTTTGCTTGATGCTATTTTTGTTGGTATGCAAAATCGTTGTCAAGATTCTCAAACCTTAAAATCAGGCCAGCCGGCAATTGGCGGGTCAAAATTTCAATCAATTCCCATTCCTCACATCAAACTATGCATATAACAATAGCTTTTATGCTGAATGACGGCTATCCGGCTGTCCCTATCCAAAAATTGACAAGCCCTAAGTGTCCCTACCTACTTTGCGCCGAAGCAATAAGAATCAAAAAGAACTACGAATGGGGACTTAGAATAATTTTTCATTTTTCCCAACTTTGAAAATAATCACTTGAAAAAAATCTTAGAATCCAAAGAATAGTATACTTGATCGTTCTACAAGTCGAAAATTAGAAAAATAAGTGATATTTTTGCTTGATGCTATTTTTGTTGGTATGCAAAATCGTTGTCAAGATTCTCAAACCTTAAAATCAGGCCAGCCGGCAATTGGCGGGTCAAAATTTCAATCAATTCCCATTCCTCACATCAAACTATGCATATAACAATAGCTTTTATGCTGAATGACGGCTATCCGGCTGTCCCTATCCAAAAATTGACAAGCCATAAGTGTCCCTACCTACTTTGCGCCGAAGCAATACGAATCAAAAAGAACTACGAATGGGGACTTGGAATAATTTTTCATTTTTCCCAACTTTGAAAATAATCACTTGAAAAAAATCTTAGAATCCAAAGAATAGTATAGTTGATCGTTCTACAAGTCGAAAATTAGAAAAATAAGTGATATTTTTGCTTGATGCTATTTTTGTTGGTATGCAAAATCGTTGTCAAGATTCTCAAACCTTAAAATCAGGCCAGCCGGCAATTGGCGGGTCAAAATTTCAATCAATTCCCATTCCTCACATCAAACTATGCATATAACAATAGCTTTTATGCTGAATGACGGCTATCCGGCTGTCCCTATCCAAAAATTGACAAGCCATAAGTGTCCCTACCTACTTTGCGCCGAAGCAATACGAATCAAAAAGAACTACGAATGGGGACTTAGAATAATTTTTCATTTTTCCCAACTTTGAAAATAATCACTTGAAAAAAATCTTAGAATCCAAAGAATAGTATAGTTGATCGTTCTACAAGTCGAAAATTAGAAAAATAAGTGATATTTTTGCTTGATGCTATTTTTGTTGGTATGCAAAATCGTTGTCAAGATTCTCAAACCTTCAAATCAGGCCAGCCGGCAATTGGCGGGTCAAAATTTCAATCAATTCCCATTCCTCACATCAAACTATGCATATAACAATAGCTTTTATGCTGAATGACGGCTATCCGGCTGTCCCTATCCAAAAATTGACAAGCCATAAGTGTCCCTACCTACTTTGCGCCGAAGCAATACGAATCAAAAAGAACTACGAATGGGGACTTAGAATAATTTTTCATTTTTCCCAACTTTGAAAATAATCACTTGAAAAAAATCTTAGAATCCAAAGAATAGTATAGTTGATCGTTCTACAAGTCGAAAATTAGAAAAATAAGTGATATTTTTGCTTGATGCTATTTTTGTTGGTATGCAAAATCGTTGTCAAGATTCTCAAACCTTCAAATCAGGCCAGCCGGCAATTGGCGGGTCAAAATTTCAATCAATTCCCATTCCTCACATCAAACTATGCATATAACAATAGCTTTTATGCTGAATGACGGCTATCCGGCTGTCCCTATCCAAAAATTGTCAAGCCATAAGTGTCCCTACCTACTTTGCGCCGAAGCAATACGAATCAAAAAGAACTACGAATGGGGACTTAGAATAATTTTTCATTTTTCCCAACTTTGAGAATAATCACTTGAAAAAAATTTTAGAATCCAAAGAATAGTATAGTTGATCGTTCTACAAGTCGAAAATTAGAAAAATAAGTGATATTTTTGCTTGATGCTATTTTTGTTGGTATGCAAAATCGTTGTCAAGATTCTCAAACCTTAAAATCAGGCCAGCCGGTAATTGGCGGGTCAAAATTTCAATCAATTCCCATTCCTCACATAAACTATGCATATAACAATAGCTTTTATGCTGAATGACGGCTATCCGGCTGTCCCTATCCAAAAATTGACAAGCCATAAGTGTCCCTACCTACTTTGCGCCGAAGCAATACGAATCAAAAAGAACTACGAATGGGGACTTGGAATAATTTTTCATTTTTCCCAACTTTGAAAATAATCACTTGAAAAAAATCTTAGAATCCAAAGAATAGTATAGTTGATCGTTCTACAAGTCGAAAATTAGAAAAATAAGTGATATTTTTGCTTGATGCTATTTTTGTTGGTATGCAAAATCGTTGTCAAGATTCTCAAACCTTAAAATCAGTCCAGCCGGTAATTGGCGGGTCAAAATTTCAATCAATCCCCATTCCTCACATCAAACTATGCATATAACAATAGCTTTTATGCTGAATGACGGCTATCCGGCTGTCCCTATCCAAAAATTGACAAGCCATAAGTGTCCCTACCTACTTTGCGCCGAAGCAATACGAATCAAAAAGAACTACGAATGGGGACTTAGAATAATTTTTCATTTTTCCCAACTTTGAAAATAATCACTTGAAAAAAATCTTAGAATCCAAAGAATAGTATACTTGATCGTTCTACAAGTCGAAAATTAGAAAAATAAGTGATATTTTTGCTTGATGCTATTTTTGTTGGTATGCAAAATCGTTGTCAAGATTCTCAAACCTTAAAATCAGTCCAGCCGGTAATTGGCGGGTCAAAATTTCAATCAATCCCCATTCCTCACATCAAACTATGCATATAACAATAGCTTTTATGCTGAATGACGGCTATCCGGCTGTCCCTATCCAAAAATTGACAAGCCATAAGTGTCCCTACCTACTTTGCGCCGAAGCAATACGAATCAAAAAGAACTACGAATGGGGACTTAGAATAATTTTTCATTTTTCCCAACTTTGAAAATAATCACTTGAAAAAAATCTTAGAATCCAAAGAATAGTATACTTGATCGTTCTACAAGTCGAAAATTAGAAAAATAAGTGATATTTTTGCTTGATGCTATTTTTGTTGGTATGCAAAATCGTTGTCAAGATTCTCAAACCTTAAAATCAGGCCAGCCGGCAATTGGCGGGTCAAAATTTCAATCAATTCCCATTCCTCACATCAAACTATGCATATAACAATAGCTTTTATGCTGAATGACGGCTATCCGGCTGTCCCTATCCAAAAATTGACAAGCCCTAAGTGTCCCTACCTACTTTGCGCCGAAGCAATACGAATCAAAAAGAACTACGAATGGGGACTTAGAATAATTTTTCATTTTTCCCAACTTTGAAAATAATCACTTGAAAAAAATCTTAGAATCCAAAGAATAGTATACTTGATCGTTCTACAAGTCGAAAATTAGAAAAATAAGTGATATTTTTGCTTGATGCTATTTTTGTTGGTATGCAAAATCGTTGTCAAGATTCTCAAACCTTAAAATCAGGCCAGCCGGCAATTGGCGGGTCAAAATTTCAATCAATTCCCATTCCTCACATCAAACTATGCATATAACAATAGCTTTTATGCTGAATGACGGCTATCCGGCTGTCCCTCTCCAAAAATTGACAAGCCATAAGTGTCCCTACCTACTTTGCGCCGAAGCAATACGAATCAAAAAGAACTACGAATGGGGACTTGGAATAATTTTTCATTTTTCCCAACTTTGAAAATAATCACTTGAAAAAAATCTTAGAATCCAAAGAATAGTATAGTTGATCGTTCTACAAGTCGAAAATTAGAAAAATAAGTGATATTTTTGCTTGATGCTATTTTTGTTGGTATGCAAAATCGTTGTCAAGATTCTCAAACCTTAAAATCAGGCCAGCCGGCAATTGGCGGGTCAAAATTTCAATCAATTCCCATTCCTCACATCAAACTATGCATATAACAATAGCTTTTATGCTGAATGACGGCTATCCGGCTGTCCGTATCCAAAAATTGACAAGCCATAAGTGTCCCTACCTACTTTGCGCCGAAGCAATACGAATCAAAAAGAACTACGAATGGGGACTTAGAATAATTTTTCATTTTTCCCAACTTTGAAAATAATCACTTGAAAAAAATCTTAGAATCCAAAGAATAGTATAGTTGATCGTTCTACAAGTCGAAAATTAGAAAAATAAGTGATATTTTTGCTTGATGCTATTTTTGTTGGTATGCAAAATCGTTGTCAAGATTCTCAAACCTTAAAATCAGGCCAACCGGTAATTGTCGGGTCAAAATTTCAATCAATTCCCATTCCTCACATAAACTATGCATATAACAATAGCTTTTATGCTGAATGACGGCTATCCGGCTGTCCCTATCCAAAAATTGACAAGCCATAAGTGTCCCTACCTACTTTGCGCCGAAGCAATACGAATCAAAAAGAACTACGAATGGGGACTTAGAATAATTTTTCATTTTTCCCAACTTTGAAAATAATCACTTGAAAAAAATCTTAGAATCCAAAGAATAGTATAGTTGATCGTTCTACAAGTCGAAAATTAGAAAAATAAGTGATATTTTTGCTTGATGCTATTTTTGTTGGTATGCAAAATCGTTGTCAAGATTCTTAAACCTTAAAATCAGGCCAGCCGGTAATTGGCGGGTCAAAATTTCAATCAATTCCCATTCCTCACATCAAACTATGCATATAACAATAGCTTTTATGCTGAATGACGGCTATCCGGCTGTCCCTATCCAAAAATTGACAAGCCATAAGTGTCCCTACCTACTTTGCGCCGAAGCAATACGAATCAAAAAGAACTACGAATGGGGACTTAGAATAATTTTTCATTTTTCCCAACTTTGAAAATAATCACTTGAAAAAAATCTTAGAATCCAAAGAATAGTATACTTGATCGTTCTACAAGTCGAAAATTAGAAAAATAAGTGATATTTTTGCTTGATGCTATTTTTGTTGGTATGCAAAATCGTTGTCAAGATTCTCAAACCTTAAAATCAGGCCAGCCGGCAATTGGCGGGTCAAAATTTCAATCAATTCCCATCCCTCACATCAAACTATGCATATAACAATAGCTTTTATGCTGAATGACGGCTATCCGGCTGTCCCTATCCAAAAATTGACAAGCCATAAGTGTCCCTACCTACTTTGCGCCGAAGCAATACGAATCAAAAAGAACTACGAATGGGGACTTGGAATAATTTTTCATTTTTCCCAACTTTGAAAATAATCACTTGAAAAAAATCTTAGAATCCAAAGAATAGTATAGTTGATCGTTCTACAAGTCGAAAATTAGAAAAATAAGTGATATTTTTGCTTGATGCTATTTTTGTTGGTATGCAAAATCGTTGTCAAGATTCTCAAACCTTAAAATCAGGCCAGCCGGTAATTGGCGGGTCAAAATTTCAATCAATTCCCATTCCTCACATAAACTATGCATATAACAATAGCTTTTATGCTGAATGACGGCTATCCGGCTGTCCGTATCCAAAAATTGACAAGCCATAAGTGTCCCTACCTACTTTGCGCCGAAGCAATACGAATCAAAAAGAACTACGAATGGGGACTTAGAATAATTTTTCATTTTTCCCAACTTTGAAAATAATCACTTGAAAAAAATCTTAGAATCCAAAGAATAGTATAGTTGATCGTTCTACAAGTCGAAAATTAGAAAAATAAGTGATATTTTTGCTTGATGCTATTTTTGTTGGTATGCAAAATCGTTGTCAAGATTCTCAAACCTTAAAATCAGGCCAACCGGTAATTGGCGGGTCAAAATTTCAATCAATTCCCATTCCTCACATAAACTATGCATATAACAATAGCTTTTATGCTGAATGACGGCTATCCGGCTGTCCCTATCCAAAAATTGACAAGCCATAAGTGTCCCTACCTACTTTGCGCCGAAGCAATACGAATCAAAAAGAACTACGAATGGGGACTTAGAATAATTTTTCATTTTTCCCAACTTTGAAAATAATCACTTGAAAAAAATCTTAGAATCCAAAGAATAGTATAGTTGATCGTTCTACAAGTCGAAAATTAGAAAAATAAGTGATATTTTTGCTTGATGCTATTTTTGTTGGTATGCAAAATCGTTGTCAAGATTCTTAAACCTTAAAATCAGGCCAGCCGGTAATTGGCGGGTCAAAATTTCAATCAATTCCCATTCCTCACATCAAACTATGCATATAACAATAGCTTTTATGCTGAATGACGGCTATCCGGCTGTCCCTATCCAAAAATTGACAAGCCATAAGTGTCCCTACCTACTTTGCGCCGAAGCAATACGAATCAAAAAGAACTACGAATGGGGACTTAGAATAATTTTTCATTTTTCCCAACTTTGAAAATAATCACTTGAAAAAAATCTTAGAATCCAAAGAATAGTATAGTTGATCGTTCTACAAGTCGAAAATTAGAAAAATAAGTGATATTTTTGCTTGATGCTATTTTTGTTGGTATGCAAAATCGTTGTCAAGATTCTCAAACCTTAAAATCAGGCCAGCCGGCAATTGGCGGGTCAAAATTTCAATCAATTCCCATTCCTCACATCAAACTATGCATATAACAATAGCTTTTATGCTGAATGACGGCTATCCGGCTGTCCCTCTCCAAAAATTGACAAGCCATAAGTGTCCCTACCTACTTTGCGCCGAAGCAATACGAATCAAAAAGAACTACGAATGGGGACTTGGAATAATTTTTCATTTTTCCCAACTTTGAAAATAATCACTTGAAAAAAATCTTAGAATCCAAAGAATAGTATAGTTGATCGTTCTACAAGTCGAAAATTAGAAAAATAAGTGATATTTTTGCTTGATGCTATTTTTGTTGGTATGCAAAATCGTTGTCAAGATTCTCAAACCTTAAAATCAGGCCAGCCGGTAATTGGCGGGTCAAAATTTCAATCAATTCCCATTCCTCACATAAACTATGCATATAACAATAGCTTTTATGCTGAATGACGGCTATCCGGCTGTCCGTATCCAAAAATTGACAAGCCATAAGTGTCCCTACCTACTTTGCGCCGAAGCAATACGAATCAAAAAGAACTACGAATGGGGACTTAGAATAATTTTTCATTTTTCCCAACTTTGAAAATAATCACTTGAAAAAAATCTTAGAATCCAAAGAATAGTATAGTTGATCGTTCTACAAGTCGAAAATTAGAAAAATAAGTGATATTTTTGCTTGATGCTATTTTTGTTGGTATGCAAAATCGTTGTCAAGATTCTCAAACCTTAAAATCAGGCCAACCGGTAATTGTCGGGTCAAAATTTCAATCAATTCCCATTCCTCACATAAACTATGCATATAACAATAGCTTTTATGCTGAATGACGGCTATCCGGCTGTCCCTATCCAAAAATTGACAAGCCATAAGTGTCCCTACCTACTTTGCGCCGAAGCAATACGAATCAAAAAGAACTACGAATGGGGACTTAGAATAATTTTTCATTTTTCCCAACTTTGAAAATAATCACTTGAAAAAAATCTTAGAATCCAAAGAATAGTATAGTTGATCGTTCTACAAGTCGAAAATTAGAAAAATAAGTGATATTTTTGCTTGATGCTATTTTTGTTGGTATGCAAAATCGTTGTCAAGATTCTTAAACCTTAAAATCAGGCCAGCCGGTAATTGGCGGGTCAAAATTTCAATCAATTCCCATTCCTCACATCAAACTATGCATATAACAATAGCTTTTATGCTGAATGACGGCTATCCGGCTGTCCCTATCCAAAAATTGACAAGCCATAAGTGTCCCTACCTACTTTGCGCCGAAGCAATACGAATCAAAAAGAACTACGAATGGGGACTTAGAATAATTTTTCATTTTTCCCAACTTTGAAAATAATCACTTGAAAAAAATCTTAGAATCCAAAGAATAGTATACTTGATCGTTCTACAAGTCGAAAATTAGAAAAATAAGTGATATTTTTGCTTGATGCTATTTTTGTTGGTATGCAAAATCGTTGTCAAGATTCTCAAACCTTAAAATCAGGCCAGCCGGCAATTGGCGGGTCAAAATTTCAATCAATTCCCATTCCTCACATCAAACTATGCATATAACAATAGCTTTTATGCTGAATGACGGCTATCCGGCTGTCCCTATCCAAAAATTGACAAGCCCTAAGTGTCCCTACCTACTTTGCGCCGAAGCAATACGAATCAAAAAGAACTACGAATGGGGACTTAGAATAATTTTTCATTTTTCCCAACTTTGAAAATAATCACTTGAAAAAAATCTTAGAATCCAAAGAATAGTATACTTGATCGTTCTACAAGTCGAAAATTAGAAAAATAAGTGATATTTTTGCTTGATGCTATTTTTGTTGGTATGCAAAATCGTTGTCAAGATTCTCAAACCTTAAAATCAGGCCAGCCGGCAATTGGCGGGTCAAAATTTCAATCAATTCCCATCCCTCACATCAAACTATGCATATAACAATAGCTTTTATGCTGAATGACGGCTATCCGGCTGTCCCTATCCAAAAATTGACAAGCCATAAGTGTCCCTACCTACTTTGCGCCGAAGCAATACGAATCAAAAAGAACTACGAATGGGGACTTGGAATAATTTTTCATTTTTCCCAACTTTGAAAATAATCACTTGAAAAAAATCTTAGAATCCAAAGAATAGTATAGTTGATCGTTCTACAAGTCGAAAATTAGAAAAATAAGTGATATTTTTGCTTGATGCTATTTTTGTTGGTATGCAAAATCGTTGTCAAGATTCTCAAACCTTAAAATCAGGCCAGCCGGTAATTGGCGGGTCAAAATTTCAATCAATTCCCATTCCTCACATAAACTATGCATATAACAATAGCTTTTATGCTGAATGACGGCTATCCGGCTGTCCGTATCCAAAAATTGACAAGCCATAAGTGTCCCTACCTACTTTGCGCCGAAGCAATACGAATCAAAAAGAACTACGAATGGGGACTTAGAATAATTTTTCATTTTTCCCAACTTTGAAAATAATCACTTGAAAAAAATCTTAGAATCCAAAGAATAGTATAGTTGATCGTTCTACAAGTCGAAAATTAGAAAAATAAGTGATATTTTTGCTTGATGCTATTTTTGTTGGTATGCAAAATCGTTGTCAAGATTCTCAAACCTTAAAATCAGGCCAACCGGTAATTGGCGGGTCAAAATTTCAATCAATTCCCATTCCTCACATAAACTATGCATATAACAATAGCTTTTATGCTGAATGACGGCTATCCGGCTGTCCCTATCCAAAAATTGACAAGCCATAAGTGTCCCTACCTACTTTGCGCCGAAGCAATACGAATCAAAAAGAACTACGAATGGGGACTTAGAATAATTTTTCATTTTTCCCAACTTTGAAAATAATCACTTGAAAAAAATCTTAGAATCCAAAGAATAGTATAGTTGATCGTTCTACAAGTCGAAAATTAGAAAAATAAGTGATATTTTTGCTTGATGCTATTTTTGTTGGTATGCAAAATCGTTGTCAAGATTCTTAAACCTTAAAATCAGGCCAGCCGGTAATTGGCGGGTCAAAATTTCAATCAATTCCCATTCCTCACATCAAACTATGCATATAACAATAGCTTTTATGCTGAATGACGGCTATCCGGCTGTCCCTATCCAAAAATTGACAAGCCATAAGTGTCCCTACCTACTTTGCGCCGAAGCAATACGAATCAAAAAGAACTACGAATGGGGACTTAGAATAATTTTTCATTTTTCCCAACTTTGAAAATAATCACTTGAAAAAAATCTTAGAATCCAAAGAATAGTATAGTTGATCGTTCTACAAGTCGAAAATTAGAAAAATAAGTGATATTTTTGCTTGATGCTATTTTTGTTGGTATGCAAAATCGTTGTCAAGATTCTCAAACCTTAAAATCAGGCCAACCGGTAATTGGCGGGTCAAAATTTCAATCAATTCCCATTCCTCACATAAACTATGCATATAACAATAGCTTTTATGCTGAATGACGGCTATCCGGCTGTCCCTATCCAAAAATTGACAAGCCATAAGTGTCCCTACCTACTTTGCGCCGAAGCAATACGAATCAAAAAGAACTACGAATGGGGACTTAGAATAATTTTTCATTTTTCCCAACTTTGAAAATAATCACTTGAAAAAAATCTTAGAATCCAAAGAATAGTATAGTTGATCGTTCTACAAGTCGAAAATTAGAAAAATAAGTGATATTTTTGCTTGATGCTATTTTTGTTGGTATGCAAAATCGTTGTCAAGATTCTTAAACCTTAAAATCAGGCCAGCCGGTAATTGGCGGGTCAAAATTTCAATCAATTCCCATTCCTCACATCAAACTATGCATATAACAATAGCTTTTATGCTGAATGACGGCTATCCGGCTGTCCCTATCCAAAAATTGACAAGCCATAAGTGTCCCTACCTACTTTGCGCCGAAGCAATACGAATCAAAAAGAACTACGAATGGGGACTTAGAATAATTTTTCATTTTTCCCAACTTTGAAAATAATCACTTGAAAAAAATCTTAGAATCCAAAGAATAGTATACTTGATCGTTCTACAAGTCGAAAATTGGAAAAATAAGTGATATTTTTGCTTGATGCTATTTTTGTCGGTATGCAAAATCGTTGTCAAGATTCTCAAACCTTAAAATCAGGCCAGCCGGCAATTGGCGGGTGAAAATTTCAATCAATTCCCATTCCTCACATCAAACTATGCATATAACAATAGCTTTTATGCTGAATGACGGCTATCCGGCTGTCCCTATCCAAAAATTGAGAAAGCCATAAGTGTCCCTACCTACTTTGCGCCGAAGCAATACGAATCAAAAAGAACTACGAATGGGGACTTAGAATAATTTTTCATTTTTCCCAACTTTGAAAATAATCACTTGAAAAAAAACTTAGAATCCAAAGAATAGTATACTTGATCGTTCTACAAGTCGAAAATTGGAAAAATAAGTGATATTTTTGCTTGATGCTATTTTTGTCGGTATGCAAAATCGTTGTCAAGATTCTCAAACCTTAAAATCAGGCCAGCCGGCAATTGGCGGGTGAAAATTTCAATCAATTCCCATTCCTCACATCAAACTATGCATATAACAATAGCTTTTATGCTGAATGACGGCTATCCGGCTGTCCCTATCCAAAAATTGAGAAAGCCATAAGTGTCCCTACCTACTTTGCGCCGAAGCAATACGAATCAAAAAGAACTACGAATGGGGACTTAGAATAATTTTTCATTTTTCCCAACTTTGAAAATAATCACTTGAAAAAAAACTTAGAATCCAAAGAATAGTATACTTGATCGTTCTACAAGTCGAAAATTGGAAAAATAAGTGATATTTTTGCTTGATGCTATTTTTGTCGGTATGCAAAATCGTTGTCAAGATTCTCAAACCTTAAAATCAGGCCAGCCGGCAATTGGCGGGTGAAAATTTCAATCAATTCCCATTCCGCACATCAAACTATGCATATAACAATAGCTTTTATGCTGAATGACGGCTATCCGGCTGTCCCTATCCAAAAATTGAGAAAGCCATAAGTGTCCCTACCTACTTTGCGCCGAAGCAATACGAATCAAAAAGAACTACGAATGGGGACTTAGAATAATTTTTCATTTTTCCCAACTTTGAAAATAATCACTTGAAAAAAAACTTAGAATCCAAAGAATAGTATACTTGATCGTTCTACAAGTCGAAAATTGGAAAAATAAGTGATATTTTTGTTTGATGCTATTTTTGTCGGTATGCAAAATCGTTGTCAAGATTCTCAAACCTTAAAATCAGGCCAGCCGGCAAGTGGCGGGTGAAAATTTCAATCAATTCCCATTCCTCACATCAAACTATGCATATAACAATAGCTTTTATGCTGAATGACGGCTATCCGGCTGTCCCTATCCAAAAATTGAGAAATCCATAAGTGTCCCTACCTACTTTGCGCCGAAGCAATACGAATCAAAAAGAACTACGAATGGGGACTTAGAATAATTTTTCATTTTTCCCAACTTTGAAAATAATCACTTGAAAAAAATCTTAGAATCCAAAGAATAGTATACTTGATCGTTCTACAAGTCGAAAATTGGAAAAATAAGTGATATTTTTGCTTGATGCTATTTTTGTCGGTATGCAAAATCGTTGTCAAGATTCTCAAACCTTAAAATCAGGCCAGCCGGCAATTGGCGGGTGAAAATTTCAATCAATTCCCATTCCTCACATCAAACTATGCATATAACAATAGCTTTTATGCTGAATGACGGCTATCCGGCTGTCCCTATCCAAAAATTGAGAAAGCCATAAGTGTCCCTACCTACTTTGCGCCGAAGCAATACGAATCAAAAAGAACTACGAATGGGGACTTAGAATAATTTTTCATTTTTCCCAACTTTGAAAATAATCACTTGAAAAAAAACTTAGAATCCAATGAATAGTATACTTGATCGTTCTACAAGTCGAAAATTGGCAAAATAAGTGATATTTTTGCTTGATGCTATTTTTGTCGGTATGCAAAATCGTTGTCAAGATTCTCAAACCTTAAAATCAGGCCAGCCGGCAATTGGCGGGTGAAAATTTCAATCAATTCCCATTCCTCACATCAAACTATGCATATAACAATAGCTTTTATGCTGAATGACGGCTATCCGGCTGTCCCTATCCAAAAATTGAGAAAGCCATAAGTGTCCCTACCTACTTTGCGCCGAAGCAATACGAATCAAAAAGAACTACGAATGGGGACTTAGAATAATTTTTCATTTTTCCCAACTTTGAAAATAATCACTTGAAAAAAAACTTAGAATCCAAAGAATAGTATACTTGATCGTTCTACAAGTCGAAAATTGGAAAAATAAGTGATATTTTTGCTTGATGCTATTTTTGTCGGTATGCAAAATCGTTGTCAAGATTCTCAAACCTTAAAATCAGGCCAGCCGGCAATTGGCGGGTGAAAATTTCAATCAATTCCCATTCCTCACATCAAACTATGCATATAACAATAGCTTTTATGCTGAATGACGGCTATCCGGCTGTCCCTATCCAAAAATTGAGAAAGCCATAAGTGTCCCTACCTACTTTGCGCCGAAGCAATACGAATCAAAAAGAACTACGAATGGGGACTTAGAATAATTTTTCATTTTTCCCAACTTTGAAAATAATCACTTGAAAAAAAACTTAGAATCCAAAGAATAGTATACTTGATCGTTCTACAAGTCGAAAATTGGAAAAATAAGTGATATTTTTGCTTGATGCTATTTTTGTCGGTATGCAAAATCGTTGTCAAGATTCTCAAACCTTAAAATCAGGCCAGCCGGCAATTGGCGGGTGAAAATTTCAATCAATTCCCATTCCTCACATCAAACTATGCATATAACAATAGCTTTTATGCTGAATGACGGCTATCCGGCTGTCCCTATCCAAAAATTGAGAAAGCCATAAGTGTCCCTACCTACTTTGCGCCGAAGCAATACGAATCAAAAAGAACTACGAATGGGGACTTAGAATAATTTTTCATTTTTCCCAACTTTGAAAATAATCACTTGAAAAAAAACTTAGAATCCAAAGAATAGTATACTTGATCGTTCTACAAGTCGAAAATTGGAAAAATAAGTGATATTTTTGTTTGATGCTATTTTTGTCGGTATGCAAAATCGTTGTCAAGATTCTCAAACCTTAAAATCAGGCCAGCCGGCAAGTGGCGGGTGAAAATTTCAATCAATTCCCATTCCTCACATCAAACTATGCATATAACAATAGCTTTTATGCTGAATGACGGCTATCCGGCTGTCCCTATCCAAAAATTGAGAAATCCATAAGTGTCCCTACCTACTTTGCGCCGAAGCAATACGAATCAAAAAGAACTACGAATGGGGACTTAGAATAATTTTTCATTTTTCCCAACTTTGAAAATAATCACTTGAAAAAAATCTTAGAATCCAAAGAATAGTATACTTGATCGTTCTACAAGTCGAAAATTGGAAAAATAAGTGATATTTTTGCTTGATGCTATTTTTGTCGGTATGCAAAATCGTTGTCAAGATTCTCAAACCTTAAAATCAGGCCAGCCGGCAATTGGCGGGTGAAAATTTCAATCAATTCCCATTCCTCACATCAAACTATGCATATAACAATAGCTTTTATGCTGAATGACGGCTATCCGGCTGTCCCTATCCAAAAATTGAGAAAGCCATAAGTGTCCCTACCTACTTTGCGCCGAAGCAATACGAATCAAAAAGAACTACGAATGGGGACTTAGAATAATTTTTCATTTTTCCCAACTTTGAAAATAATCACTTGAAAAAAAACTTAGATTCCAAAGAATAGTATACTTGATCGTTCTACAAGTCGAAAATTGGAAAAATAAGTGATATTTTTGCTTGATGCTATTTTTGTCGGTATGCAAAATCGTTGTCAAGATTCTCAAACCTTAAAATCAGGCCAGCCGGCAATTGGCGGGTGAAAATTTCAATCAATTCCCATTCCTCACATCAAACTATGCATATAACAATAGCTTTTATGCTGAATGACGGCTATCCGGCTGTCCCTATCCAAAAATTGAGAAAGCCATAAGTGTCCCTACCTACTTTGCGCCGAAGCAATACGAATCAAAAAGAACTACGAATGGGGACTTAGAATAATTTTTCATTTTTCCCAACTTTGAAAATAATCACTTGAAAAAAAACTTAGAATCCAAAGAATAGTATACTTGATCGTTCTACAAGTCGAAAATTGGAAAAATAAGTGATATTTTTGCTTGATGCTATTTTTGTCGGTATGCAAAATCGTTGTCAAGATTCTCAAACCTTAAAATCAGGCCAGCCGGCAATTGGCGGGTGAAAATTTCAATCAATTCCCATTCCGCACATCAAACTATGCATATAACAATAGCTTTTATGCTGAATGACGGCTATCCGGCTGTCCCTATCCAAAAATTGAGAAAGCCATAAGTGTCCCTACCTACTTTGCGCCGAAGCAATACGAATCAAAAAGAACTACGAATGGGGACTTAGAATAATTTTTCATTTTTCCCAACTTTGAAAATAATCACTTGAAAAAAAACTTAGAATCCAAAGAATAGTATACTTGATCGTTCTACAAGTCGAAAATTGGAAAAATAAGTGATATTTTTGTTTGATGCTATTTTTGTCGGTATGCAAAATCGTTGTCAAGATTCTCAAACCTTAAAATCAGGCCAGCCGGCAAGTGGCGGGTGAAAATTTCAATCAATTCCCATTCCTCACATCAAACTATGCATATAACAATAGCTTTTATGCTGAATGACGGCTATCCGGCTGTCCCTATCCAAAAATTGAGAAATCCATAAGTGTCCCTACCTACTTTGCGCCGAAGCAATACGAATCAAAAAGAACTACGAATGGGGACTTAGAATAATTTTTCATTTTTCCCAACTTTGAAAATAATCACTTGAAAAAAATCTTAGAATCCAAAGAATAGTATACTTGATCGTTCTACAAGTCGAAAATTGGAAAAATAAGTGATATTTTTGCTTGATGCTATTTTTGTCGGTATGCAAAATCGTTGTCAAGATTCTCAAACCTTAAAATCAGGCCAGCCGGCAATTGGCGGGTGAAAATTTCAATCAATTCCCATTCCTCACATCAAACTATGCATATAACAATAGCTTTTATGCTGAATGACGGCTATCCGGCTGTCCCTATCCAAAAATTGAGAAAGCCATAAGTGTCCCTACCTACTTTGCGCCGAAGCAATACGAATCAAAAAGAACTACGAATGGGGACTTAGAATAATTTTTCATTTTTCCCAACTTTGAAAATAATCACTTGAAAAAAAACTTAGAATCCAAAGAATAGTATACTTGATCGTTCTACAAGTCGAAAATTGGAAAAATAAGTGATATTTTTGCTTGATGCTATTTTTGTCGGTATGCAAAATCGTTGTCAAGATTCTCAAACCTTAAAATCAGGCCAGCCGGCAATTGGCGGGTGAAAATTTCAATCAATTCCCATTCCTCACATCAAACTATGCATATAACAATAGCTTTTATGCTGAATGACGGCTATCCGGCTGTCCCTATCCAAAAATTGAGAAAGCCATAAGTGTCCCTACCTACTTTGCGCCGAAGCAATACGAATCAAAAAGAACTACGAATGGGGACTTAGAATAATTTTTCATTTTTCCCAACTTTGAAAATAATCACTTGAAAAAAAACTTAGAATCCAAAGAATAGTATACTTGATCGTTCTACAAGTCGAAAATTGGAAAAATAAGTGATATTTTTGCTTGATGCTATTTTTGTCGGTATGCAAAATCGTTGTCAAGATTCTCAAACCTTAAAATCAGGCCAGCCGGCAATTGGCGGGTGAAAATTTCAATCAATTCCCATTCCTCACATCAAACTATGCATATAACAATAGCTTTTATGCTGAATGACGGCTATCCGGCTGTCCCTATCCAAAAATTGAGAAAGCCATAAGTGTCCCTACCTACTTTGCGCCGAAGCAATACGAATCAAAAAGAACTACGAATGGGGACTTAGAATAATTTTTCATTTTTCCCAACTTTGAAAATAATCACTTGAAAAAAAACTTAGAATCCAAAGAATAGTATACTTGATCGTTCTACAAGTCGAAAATTGGAAAAATAAGTGATATTTTTGCTTGATGCTATTTTTGTCGGTATGCAAAATCGTTGTCAAGATTCTCAAACCTTAAAATCAGGCCAGCCGGCAATTGGCGGGTGAAAATTTCAATCAATTCCCATTCCGCACATCAAACTATGCATATAACAATAGCTTTTATGCTGAATGACGGCTATCCGGCTGTCCCTATCCAAAAATTGAGAAAGCCATAAGTGTCCCTACCTACTTTGCGCCGAAGCAATACGAATCAAAAAGAACTACGAATGGGGACTTAGAATAATTTTTCATTTTTCCCAACTTTGAAAATAATCACTTGAAAAAAAACTTAGAATCCAAAGAATAGTATACTTGATCGTTCTACAAGTCGAAAATTGGAAAAATAAGTGATATTTTTGTTTGATGCTATTTTTGTCGGTATGCAAAATCGTTGTCAAGATTCTCAAACCTTAAAATCAGGCCAGCCGGCAAGTGGCGGGTGAAAATTTCAATCAATTCCCATTCCTCACATCAAACTATGCATATAACAATAGCTTTTATGCTGAATGACGGCTATCCGGCTGTCCCTATCCAAAAATTGAGAAATCCATAAGTGTCCCTACCTACTTTGCGCCGAAGCAATACGAATCAAAAAGAACTACGAATGGGGACTTAGAATAATTTTTCATTTTTCCCAACTTTGAAAATAATCACTTGAAAAAAATCTTAGAATCCAAAGAATAGTATACTTGATCGTTCTACAAGTCGAAAATTGGAAAAATAAGTGATATTTTTGCTTGATGCTATTTTTGTCGGTATGCAAAATCGTTGTCAAGATTCTCAAACCTTAAAATCAGGCCAGCCGGCAATTGGCGGGTGAAAATTTCAATCAATTCCCATTCCTCACATCAAACTATGCATATAACAATAGCTTTTATGCTGAATGACGGCTATCCGGCTGTCCCTATCCAAAAATTGAGAAAGCCATAAGTGTCCCTACCTACTTTGCGCCGAAGCAATACGAATCAAAAAGAACTACGAATGGGGACTTAGAATAATTTTTCATTTTTCCCAACTTTGAAAATAATCACTTGAAAAAAAACTTAGAATCCAAAGAATAGTATACTTGATCGTTCTACAAGTCGAAAATTGGAAAAATAAGTGATATTTTTGCTTGATGCTATTTTTGTCGGTATGCAAAATCGTTGTCAAGATTCTCAAACCTTAAAATCAGGCCAGCCGGCAATTGGCGGGTGAAAATTTCAATCAATTCCCATTCCTCACATCAAACTATGCATATAACAATAGCTTTTATGCTGAATGACGGCTATCCGGCTGTCCCTATCCAAAAATTGAGAAAGCCATAAGTGTCCCTACCTACTTTGCGCCGAAGCAATACGAATCAAAAAGAACTACGAATGGGGACTTAGAATAATTTTTCATTTTTCCCAACTTTGAAAATAATCACTTGAAAAAAAACTTAGAATCCAAAGAATAGTATACTTGATCGTTCTACAAGTCGAAAATTGGAAAAATAAGTGATATTTTTGCTTGATGCTATTTTTGTCGGTATGCAAAATCGTTGTCAAGATTCTCAAACCTTAAAATCAGGCCAGCCGGCAATTGGCGGGTGAAAATTTCAATCAATTCCCATTCCTCACATCAAACTATGCATATAACAATAGCTTTTATGCTGAATGACGGCTATCCGGCTGTCCCTATCCAAAAATTGAGAAAGCCATAAGTGTCCCTACCTACTTTGCGCCGAAGCAATACGAATCAAAAAGAACTACGAATGGGGACTTAGAATAATTTTTCATTTTTCCCAACTTTGAAAATAATCACTTGAAAAAAAACTTAGAATCCAAAGAATAGTATACTTGATCGTTCTACAAGTCGAAAATTGGAAAAATAAGTGATATTTTTGCTTGATGCTATTTTTGTCGGTATGCAAAATCGTTGTCAAGATTCTCAAACCTTAAAATCAGGCCAGCCGGCAATTGGCGGGTGAAAATTTCAATCAATTCCCATTCCTCACATCAAACTATGCATATAACAATAGCTTTTATGCTGAATGACGGCTATCCGGCTGTCCCTATCCAAAAATTGAGAAAGCCATAAGTGTCCCTACCTACTTTGCGCCGAAGCAATACGAATCAAAAAGAACTACGAATGGGGACTTAGAATAATTTTTCATTTTTCCCAACTTTGAGAATAATCACTTGAAAAAAATCTTAGAATCCAAAGAATAGTATAGTTGATCGTTCTACAAGTCGAAAATTAGAAAAATAAGTGATATTTTTGCTTGATGCTATTTTTGTTGGTATGCAAAATCGTTGTCAAGATTCTCAAACCTTAAAATCAGGCCAGCCGGTAATTGGCGGGTCAAAATTTCAATCAATTCCCATTCCTCACATCAAACTATGCATATAACAATAGCTTTTATGCTGAATGACGGCTATCCGGCTGTCCCTATCCAAAAATTGACAAGCCATAAGTGTCCCTACCTACTTTGCGCCGAAGCAATACGAATCAAAAAGAACTACGAATGGGGACTTAGAATAATTTTTCATTTTTCCCAACTTTGAAAATAATCACTTGAAAAAAATCTTAGAATCCAAAGAATAGTATAGTTGATCGTTCTACAAGTCGAAAATTAGAAAAATAAGTGATATTTTTGCTTGATGCTATTTTTGTTGGTATGCAAAATCGTTGTCAAGATTCTCAAACCTTAAAATCAGGCCAGCCGGCAATTGGCGGGTCAAAATTTCAATCAATTCCCATTCCTCACATCAAACTATGCATATAACAATAGCTTTTATGCTGAATGACGGCTATCCGGCTGTCCCTATCCAAAAATTGACAAGCCATAAGTGTCCCTACCTACTTTGCGCCGAAGCAATACGAATCAAAAAGAACTACGAATGGGGACTTAGAATAATTTTTCATTTTTCCCAACTTTGAAAATAATCACTTGAAAAAAATCTTAGAATCCAAAGAATAGTATACTTGATCGTTCTACAAGTCGAAAATTGGAAAAATAAGTGATATTTTTGCTTGATGCTATTTTTGTCGGTATGCAAAATCGTTGTCAAGATTCTCAAACCTTAAAATCAGGCCAGCCGGCAATTGGCGGGTGAAAATTTCAATCAATTCCCATTCCTCACATCAAACTATGCATATAACAATAGCTTTTATGCTGAATGACGGCTATCCGGCTGTCCCTATCCAAAAATTGAGAAAGCCATAAGTGTCCCTACCTACTTTGCGCCGAAGCAATACGAATCAAAAAGAACTACGAATGGGGACTTAGAATAATTTTTCATTTTTCCCAACTTTGAAAATAATCACTTGAAAAAAAACTTAGAATCCAAAGAATAGTATACTTGATCGTTCTACAAGTCGAAAATTGGAAAAATAAGTGATATTTTTGCTTGATGCTATTTTTGTCGGTATGCAAAATCGTTGTCAAGATTCTCAAACCTTAAAATCAGGCCAGCCGGCAATTGGCGGGTGAAAATTTCAATCAATTCCCATTCCTCACATCAAACTATGCATATAACAATAGCTTTTATGCTGAATGACGGCTATCCGGCTGTCCCTATCCAAAAATTGAGAAAGCCATAAGTGTCCCTACCTACTTTGCGCCGAAGCAATACGAATCAAAAAGAACTACGAATGGGGACTTAGAATAATTTTTCATTTTTCCCAACTTTGAAAATAATCACTTGAAAAAAAACTTAGAATCCAAAGAATAGTATACTTGATCGTTCTACAAGTCGAAAATTGGAAAAATAAGTGATATTTTTGCTTGATGCTATTTTTGTCGGTATGCAAAATCGTTGTCAAG
This sequence comes from Diachasmimorpha longicaudata, assembly GCF_034640455.1. Classification (NCBI taxonomy): domain Eukaryota; kingdom Metazoa; phylum Arthropoda; class Insecta; order Hymenoptera; family Braconidae; genus Diachasmimorpha; species Diachasmimorpha longicaudata. The sequence goes on along the minus strand of NW_026973928.1, from coordinate 87,122 downwards.
ATTCTCAAACCTTAAAATCAGGCCAGCCGGCAATTGGCGGGTGAAAATTTCAATCAATTCCCATTCCTCACATCAAACTATGCATATAACAATAGCTTTTATGCTGAATGACGGCTATCCGGCTGTCCCTATCCAAAAATTGAGAAAGCCATAAGTGTCCCTACCTACTTTGCGCCGAAGCAATACGAATCAAAAAGAACTACGAATGGGGACTTAGAATAATTTTTCATTTTTCCCAACTTTGAAAATAATCACTTGAAAAAAAACTTAGAATCCAAAGAATAGTATACTTGATCGTTCTACAAGTCGAAAATTGGAAAAATAAGTGATATTTTTGCTTGATGCTATTTTTGTCGGTATGCAAAATCGTTGTCAAGATTCTCAAACCTTAAAATCAGGCCAGCCGGCAATTGGCGGGTGAAAATTTCAATCAATTCCCATTCCTCACATCAAACTATGCATATAACAATAGCTTTTATGCTGAATGACGGCTATCCGGCTGTCCCTATCCAAAAATTGAGAAAGCCATAAGTGTCCCTACCTACTTTGCGCCGAAGCAATACGAATCAAAAAGAACTACGAATGGGGACTTAGAATAATTTTTCATTTTTCCCAACTTTGAAAATAATCACTTGAAAAAAAACTTAGAATCCAAAGAATAGTATACTTGATCGTTCTACAAGTCGAAAATTGGAAAAATAAGTGATATTTTTGCTTGATGCTATTTTTGTCGGTATGCAAAATCGTTGTCAAGATTCTCAAACCTTAAAATCAGGCCAGCCGGCAATTGGCGGGTGAAAATTTCAATCAATTCCCATTCCTCACATCAAACTATGCATATAACAATAGCTTTTATGCTGAATGACGGCTATCCGGCTGTCCCTATCCAAAAATTGAGAAAGCCATAAGTGTCCCTACCTACTTTGCGCCGAAGCAATACGAATCAAAAAGAACTACGAATGGGGACTTAGAATAATTTTTCATTTTTCCCAACTTTGAAAATAATCACTTGAAAAAAAACTTAGAATCCAAAGAATAGTATACTTGATCGTTCTACAAGTCGAAAATTGGAAAAATAAGTGATATTTTTGCTTGATGCTATTTTTGTCGGTATGCAAAATCGTCGTCAAGATTCTTAAACCTTAAAATCAGGCCAGCCGGTAATTGGCGGGTCAAAATTTCAATCAATTCCCATTCCTCACATCAAACTATGCATATAACAATAGCTTTTATGCTGAATGACGGCTATCCGGCTGTCCCTATCCAAAAATTGACAAGCCATAAGTGTCCCTACCTACTTTGCGCCGAAGCAATACGAATCAAAAAGAACTACGAATGGGGACTTAGAATAATTTTTCATTTTTCCCAACTTTGAAAATAATCACTTGAAAAAAATCTTAGAATCCAAAGAATAGTATAGTTGATCGTTCTACAAGTCGAAAATTAGAAAAATAAGTGATATTTTTGCTTGATGCTATTTTTGTTGGTATGCAAAATCGTTGTCAAGATTCTCAAACCTTAAAATCAGTCCAGCCGGTAATTGGCGGGTCAAAATTTCAATCAATTCCCATTCCTCACATCAAACTATGCATATAACAATAGCTTTTATGCTGAATGACGGCTATCCGGCTGTCCCTATCCAAAAATTGACAAGCCATAAGTGTCCCTACCTACTTTGCGCCGAAGCAATACGAATCAAAAAGAACTACGAATGGGGACTTAGAATAATTTTTCATTTTTCCCAACTTTGAAAATAATCACTTGAAAAAAATCTTAGAATCCAAAGAATAGGATACTTGATCGTTCTACAAGTCGAAAATTAGAAAAATAAGTGATATTTTTGCTTGATGCTATTTTTGTTGGTATGCAAAATCGTTGTCAAGATTCTCAAACCTTAAAATCAGGCCAGCCGGCAATTGGCGGGTCAAAATTTCAATCAATTCCCATTCCTCACATCAAACTATGCATATAACAATAGCTTTTATGCTGAATGACGGCTATCCGGCTGTCCCTATCCAAAAATTGACAAGCCCTAAGTGTCCCTACCTACTTTGCGCCGAAGCAATAAGAATCAAAAAGAACTACGAATGGGGACTTAGAATAATTTTTCATTTTTCCCAACTTTGAAAATAATCACTTGAAAAAAATCTTAGAATCCAAAGAATAGTATACTTGATCGTTCTACAAGTCGAAAATTAGAAAAATAAGTGATATTTTTGCTTGATGCTATTTTTGTTGGTATGCAAAATCGTTGTCAAGATTCTCAAACCTTAAAATCAGGCCAGCCGGCAATTGGCGGGTCAAAATTTCAATCAATTCCCATTCCTCACATCAAACTATGCATATAACAATAGCTTTTATGCTGAATGACGGCTATCCGGCTGTCCCTATCCAAAAATTGACAAGCCATAAGTGTCCCTACCTACTTTGCGCCGAAGCAATACGAATCAAAAAGAACTACGAATGGGGACTTGGAATAATTTTTCATTTTTCCCAACTTTGAAAATAATCACTTGAAAAAAATCTTAGAATCCAAAGAATAGTATAGTTGATCGTTCTACAAGTCGAAAATTAGAAAAATAAGTGATATTTTTGCTTGATGCTATTTTTGTTGGTATGCAAAATCGTTGTCAAGATTCTCAAACCTTAAAATCAGGCCAGCCGGTAATTGGCGGGTCAAAATTTCAATCAATTCCCATTCCTCACATAAACTATGCATATAACAATAGCTTTTATGCTGAATGACGGCTATCCGGCTGTCCCTATCCAAAAATTGTCAAGCCATAAGTGTCCCTACCTACTTTGCGCCGAAGCAATACGAATCAAAAAGAACTACGAATGGGGACTTAGAATAATTTTTCATTTTTCCCAACTTTGAGAATAATCACTTGAAAAAAATCTTAGAATCCAAAGAATAGTATAGTTGATCGTTCTACAAGTCGAAAATTAGAAAAATAAGTGATATTTTTGCTTGATGCTATTTTTGTTGGTATGCAAAATCGTTGTCAAGATTCTCAAACCTTAAAATCAGTCCAGCCGGTAATTGGCGGGTCAAAATTTCAATCAATTCCCATTCCTCACATCAAACTATGCATATAACAATAGCTTTTATGCTGAATGACGGCTATCCGGCTGTCCCTATCCAAAAATTGACAAGCCATAAGTGTCCCTACCTACTTTGCGCCGAAGCAATACGAATCAAAAAGAACTACGAATGGGGACTTAGAATAATTTTTCATTTTTCCCAACTTTGAAAATAATCACTTGAAAAAAATCTTAGAATCCAAAGAATAGGATACTTGATCGTTCTACAAGTCGAAAATTAGAAAAATAAGTGATATTTTTGCTTGATGCTATTTTTGTTGGTATGCAAAATCGTTGTCAAGATTCTCAAACCTTAAAATCAGGCCAGCCGGCAATTGGCGGGTCAAAATTTCAATCAATTCCCATTCCTCACATCAAACTATGCATATAACAATAGCTTTTATGCTGAATGACGGCTATCCGGCTGTCCCTATCCAAAAATTGACAAGCCCTAAGTGTCCCTACCTACTTTGCGCCGAAGCAATAAGAATCAAAAAGAACTACGAATGGGGACTTAGAATAATTTTTCATTTTTCCCAACTTTGAAAATAATCACTTGAAAAAAATCTTAGAATCCAAAGAATAGTATACTTGATCGTTCTACAAGTCGAAAATTAGAAAAATAAGTGATATTTTTGCTTGATGCTATTTTTGTTGGTATGCAAAATCGTTGTCAAGATTCTCAAACCTTAAAATCAGGCCAGCCGGCAATTGGCGGGTCAAAATTTCAATCAATTCCCATTCCTCACATCAAACTATGCATATAACAATAGCTTTTATGCTGAATGACGGCTATCCGGCTGTCCCTATCCAAAAATTGACAAGCCATAAGTGTCCCTACCTACTTTGCGCCGAAGCAATACGAATCAAAAAGAACTACGAATGGGGACTTGGAATAATTTTTCATTTTTCCCAACTTTGAAAATAATCACTTGAAAAAAATCTTAGAATCCAAAGAATAGTATAGTTGATCGTTCTACAAGTCGAAAATTAGAAAAATAAGTGATATTTTTGCTTGATGCTATTTTTGTTGGTATGCAAAATCGTTGTCAAGATTCTCAAACCTTAAAATCAGGCCAGCCGGTAATTGGCGGGTCAAAATTTCAATCAATTCCCATTCCTCACATAAACTATGCATATAACAATAGCTTTTATGCTGAATGACGGCTATCCGGCTGTCCCTATCCAAAAATTGTCAAGCCATAAGTGTCCCTACCTACTTTGCGCCGAAGCAATACGAATCAAAAAGAACTACGAATGGGGACTTAGAATCATTTTTCATTTTTCCCAACTTTGAGAATAATCACTTGAAAAAAATCTTAGAATCCAAAGAATAGTATAGTTGATCGTTCTACAAGTCGAAAATTAGAAAAATAAGTGATATTTTTGCTTGATGCTATTTTTGTCGGTATGCAAAATCGTTGTCAAGATTCTCAAACCTTAAAATCAGGCCAGCCGGCAATTGGCGGGTGAAAATTTCAATCAATTCCCATTCCTCACATCAAACTATGCATATAACAATAGCTTTTATGCTGAATGACGGCTATCCGGCTGTCCCTATCCAAAAATTGAGAAAGCCATAAGTGTCCCTACCTACTTTGCGCCGAAGCAATACGAATCAAAAAGAACTACGAATGGGGACTTAGAATAATTTTTCATTTTTCCCAACTTTGAAAATAATCACTTGAAAAAAAACTTAGAATCCAAAGAATAGTATACTTGATCGTTCTACAAGTCGAAAATTGGAAAAATAAGTGATATTTTTGCTTGATGCTATTTTTGTCGGTATGCAAAATCGTTGTCAAGATTCTCAAACCTTAAAATCAGGCCAGCCGGCAATTGGCGGGTGAAAATTTCAATCAATTCCCATTCCTCACATCAAACTATGCATATAACAATAGCTTTTATGCTGAATGACGGCTATCCGGCTGTCCCTATCCAAAAATTGAGAAAGCCATAAGTGTCCCTACCTACTTTGCGCCGAAGCAATACGAATCAAAAAGAACTACGAATGGGGACTTAGAATAATTTTTCATTTTTCCCAACTTTGAAAATAATCACTTGAAAAAAAACTTAGAATCCAAAGAATAGTATACTTGATCGTTCTACAAGTCGAAAATTGGAAAAATAAGTGATATTTTTGCTTGATGCTATTTTTGTCGGTATGCAAAATCGTTGTCAAGATTCTCAAACCTTAAAATCAGGCCAGCCGGCAATTGGCGGGTGAAAATTTCAATCAATTCCCATTCCTCACATCAAACTATGCATATAACAATAGCTTTTATGCTGAATGACGGCTATCCGGCTGTCCCTATCCAAAAATTGAGAAAGCCATAAGTGTCCCTACCTACTTTGCGCCGAAGCAATACGAATCAAAAAGAACTACGAATGGGGACTTAGAATAATTTTTCATTTTTCCCAACTTTGAAAATAATCACTTGAAAAAAAACTTAGAATCCAAAGAATAGTATACTTGATCGTTCTACAAGTCGAAAATTGGAAAAATAAGTGATATTTTTGCTTGATGCTATTTTTGTCGGTATGCAAAATCGTCGTCAAGATTCTTAAACCTTAAAATCAGGCCAGCCGGTAATTGGCGGGTCAAAATTTCAATCAATTCCCATTCCTCACATCAAACTATGCATATAACAATAGCTTTTATGCTGAATGACGGCTATCCGGCTGTCCCTATCCAAAAATTGACAAGCCATAAGTGTCCCTACCTACTTTGCGCCGAAGCAATACGAATCAAAAAGAACTACGAATGGGGACTTAGAATAATTTTTCATTTTTCCCAACTTTGAAAATAATCACTTGAAAAAAATCTTAGAATCCAAAGAATAGTATAGTTGATCGTTCTACAAGTCGAAAATTAGAAAAATAAGTGATATTTTTGCTTGATGCTATTTTTGTTGGTATGCAAAATCGTTGTCAAGATTCTCAAACCTTAAAATCAGGCCAGCCGGCAATTGGCGGGTCAAAATTTCAATCAATTCCCATTCCTCACATCAAACTATGCATATAACAATAGCTTTTATGCTGAATGACGGCTATCCGGCTGTCCCTATCCAAAAATTGACAAGCCATAAGTGTCCCTACCTACTTTGCGCCGAAGCAATACGAATCAAAAAGAACTACGAATGGGGACTTAGAATAATTTTTCATTTTTCCCAACTTTGAAAATAATCACTTGAAAAAAATCTTAGAATCCAAAGAATAGGATACTTGATCGTTCTACAAGTCGAAAATTAGAAAAATAAGTGATATTTTTGCTTGATGCTATTTTTGTTGGTATGCAAAATCGTTGTCAAGATTCTCAAACCTTAAAATCAGGCCAGCCGGCAATTGGCGGGTCAAAATTTCAATCAATTCCCATTCCTCACATCAAACTATGCATATAACAATAGCTTTTATGCTGAATGACGGCTATCCGGCTGTCCCTATCCAAAAATTGACAAGCCCTAAGTGTCCTACCTACTTTGCGCCGAAGCAATAAGAATCAAAAAGAACTACGAATGGGGACTTAGAATAATTTTTCATTTTTCCCAACTTTGAAAATAATCACTTGAAAAAAATCTTAGAATCCAAAGAATAGTATACTTGATCGTTCTACAAGTCGAAAATTAGAAAAATAAGTGATATTTTTGCTTGATGCTATTTTTGTTGGTATGCAAAATCGTTGTCAAGATTCTCAAACCTTAAAATCAGGCCAGCCGGCAATTGGCGGGTCAAAATTTCAATCAATTCCCATTCCTCACATCAAACTATGCATATAACAATAGCTTTTATGCTGAATGACGGCTATCCGGCTGTCCCTATCCAAAAATTGACAAGCCATAAGTGTCCCTACCTACTTTGCGCCGAAGCAATACGAATCAAAAAGAACTACGAATGGGGACTTGGAATAATTTTTCATTTTTCCCAACTTTGAAAATAATCACTTGAAAAAAATCTTAGAATCCAAAGAATAGTATAGTTGATCGTTCTACAAGTCGAAAATTAGAAAAATAAGTGATATTTTTGCTTGATGCTATTTTTGTTGGTATGCAAAATCGTTGTCAAGATTCTCAAACCTTAAAATCAGGCCAGCCGGTAATTGGCGGGTCAAAATTTCAATCAATTCCCATTCCTCACATAAACTATGCATATAACAATAGCTTTTAGGCTGAATGACGGCTATCCGGCTGTCCCTATCCAAAAATTGTCAAGCCATAAGTGTCCCTACCTACTTTGCGCCGAAGCAATACGAATCAAAAAGAACTACGAATGGGGACTTAGAATAATTTTTCATTTTTCCCAACTTTGAGAATAATCACTTGAAAAAAATCTTAGAATCCAAAGAATAGTATAGTTGATCGTTCTACAAGTCGAAAATTAGAAAAATAAGTGATATTTTTGCTTGATGCTATTTTTGTTGGTATGCAAAATCGTTGTCAAGATTCTCAAACCTTAAAATCAGGCCAGCCGGTAATTGGCGTGTCAAAATTTCAATCAATTCCCATTCCTCACATCAAACTATGCATATAACAATAGCTTTTATGCTGAATGACGGCTATCCGGCTGTCCCTATCCAAAAATTGACAAGCCATAAGTGTCCCTACCTACTTTGCGCCGAAGCAATACGAATCAAAAAGAACTACGAATGGGGACTTGGAATAATTTTTCATTTTTCCCAACTTTGAAAATAATCACTTGAAAAAAAACTTAGAATCCAAAGAATAGTATACTTGATCGTTCTACAAGTCGAAAATTGGAAAAATAAGTGATATTTTTGTTTGATGCTATTTTTGTCGGTATGCAAAATCGTTGTCAAGATTCTCAAACCTTAAAATCAGGCCAGCCGGCAAGTGGCGGGTGAAAATTTCAATCAATTCCCATTCCTCACATCAAACTATGCATATAACAATAGCTTTTATGCTGAATGACGGCTATCCGGCTGTCCCTATCCAAAAATTGAGAAATCCATAAGTGTCCCTACCTACTTTGCGCCGAAGCAATACGAATCAAAAAGAACTACGAATGGGGACTTAGAATAATTTTTCATTTTTCCCAACTTTGAAAATAATCACTTGAAAAAAATCTTAGAATCCAAAGAATAGTATACTTGATCGTTCTACAAGTCGAAAATTGGAAAAATAAGTGATATTTTTGCTTGATGCTATTTTTGTCGGTATGCAAAATCGTTGTCAAGATTCTCAAACCTTAAAATCAGGCCAGCCGGCAATTGGCGGGTGAAAATTTCAATCAATTCCCATTCCTCACATCAAACTATGCATATAACAATAGCTTTTATGCTGAATGACGGCTATCCGGCTGTCCCTATCCAAAAATTGAGAAAGCCATAAGTGTCCCTACCTACTTTGCGCCGAAGCAATACGAATCAAAAAGAACTACGAATGGGGACTTAGAATAATTTTTCATTTTTCCCAACTTTGAAAATAATCACTTGAAAAAAAACTTAGAATCCAAAGAATAGTATACTTGATCGTTCTACAAGTCGAAAATTGGAAAAATAAGTGATATTTTTGCTTGATGCTATTTTTGTCGGTATGCAAAATCGTTGTCAAGATTCTCAAACCTTAAAATCAGGCCAGCCGGCAATTGGCGGGTGAAAATTTCAATCAATTCCCATTCCTCACATCAAACTATGCATATAACAATAGCTTTTATGCTGAATGACGGCTATCCGGCTGTCCCTATCCAAAAATTGAGAAAGCCATAAGTGTCCCTACCTACTTTGCGCCGAAGCAATACGAATCAAAAAGAACTACGAATGGGGACTTAGAATAATTTTTCATTTTTCCCAACTTTGAAAATAATCACTTGAAAAAAAACTTAGAATCCAAAGAATAGTATACTTGATCGTTCTACAAGTCGAAAATTGGAAAAATAAGTGATATTTTTGCTTGATGCTATTTTTGTCGGTATGCAAAATCGTTGTCAAGATTCTCAAACCTTAAAATCAGGCCAGCCGGCAATTGGCGGGTGAAAATTTCAATCAATTCCCATTCCTCACATCAAACTATGCATATAACAATAGCTTTTATGCTGAATGACGGCTATCCGGCTGTCCCTATCCAAAAATTGAGAAAGCCATAAGTGTCCCTACCTACTTTGCGCCGAAGCAATACGAATCAAAAAGAACTACGAATGGGGACTTCGAATAATTTTTCATTTTTCCCAACTTTGAAAATAATCACTTGAAAAAAATCTTAGAATCCAAAGAATAGTATACTTGATCGTTCTACAAGTCGAAAATTGGAAAAATAAGTGATATTTTTGCTTGATGCTATTTTTGTCGGTATGCAAAATCGTTGTCAAGATTCTCAAACCTTAAAATCAGGCCAGCCGGCAATTGGCGGGTGAAAATTTCAATCAATTCCCATTCCTCACATCAAACTATGCATATAACAATAGCTTTTATGCTGAATGACGGCTATCCGGCTGTCCCTATCCAAAAATTGAGAAAGCCATAAGTGTCCCTACCTACTTTGCGCCGAAGCAATACGAATCAAAAAGAACTACGAATGGGGACTTAGAATAATTTTTCATTTTTCCCAACTTTGAAAATAATCACTTGAAAAAAAACTTAGAATCCAAAGAATAGTATACTTGATCGTTCTACAAGTCGAAAATTGGAAAAATAAGTGATATTTTTGCTTGATGCTATTTTTGTCGGTATGCAAAATCGTTGTCAAGATTCTCAAACCTTAAAATCAGGCCAGCCGGCAATTGGCGGGTGAAAATTTCAATCAATTCCCATTCCTCACATCAAACTATGCATATAACAATAGCTTTTATGCTGAATGACGGCTATCCGGCTGTCCCTATCCAAAAATTGAGAAAGCCATAAGTGTCCCTACCTACTTTGCGCCGAAGCAATACGAATCAAAAAGAACTACGAATGGGGACTTAGAATAATTTTTCATTTTTCCCAACTTTGAAAATAATCACTTGAAAAAAAACTTAGAATCCAAAGAATAGTATACTTGATCGTTCTACAAGTCGAAAATTGGAAAAATAAGTGATATTTTTGCTTGATGCTATTTTTGTCGGTATGCAAAATCGTTGTCAAGATTCTCAAACCTTAAAATCAGGCCAGCCGGCAATTGGCGGGTGAAAATTTCAATCAATTCCCATTCCGCACATCAAACTATGCATATAACAATAGCTTTTATGCTGAATGACGGCTATCCGGCAGTCCCTATCCAAAAATTGAGAAAGCCATAAGTGTCCCTACCTACTTTGCGCCGAAGCAATACGAATCAAAAAGAACTACGAATGGGGACTTAGAATAATTTTTCATTTTTCCCAACTTTGAAAATAATCACTTGAAAAAAAACTTAGAATCCAAAGAATAGTATACTTGATCGTTCTACAAGTCGAAAATTGGAAAAATAAGTGATATTTTTGCTTGATGCTATTTTTGTCGGTATGCAAAATCGTCGTCAAGATTCTTAAACCTTAAAATCAGGCCAGCCGGTAATTGGCGGGTCAAAATTTCAATCAATTCCCATTCCTCACATCAAACTATGCATATAACAATAGCTTTTATGCTGAATGACGGCTATCCGGCTGTCCCTATCCAAAAATTGACAAGCCATAAGTGTCCCTACCTACTTTGCGCCGAAGCAATACGAATCAAAAAGAACTACGAATGGGGACTTAGAATAATTTTTCATTTTTCCCAACTTTGAAAATAATCACTTGAAAAAAATCTTAGAATCCAAAGAATAGTATAGTTGATCGTTCTACAAGTCGAAAATTAGAAAAATAAGTGATATTTTTGCTTGATGCTATTTTTGTTGGTATGCAAAATCGTTGTCAAGATTCTCAAACCTTAAAATCAGGCCAGCCGGCAATTGGCGGGTCAAAATTTCAATCAATTCCCATTCCTCACATCAAACTATGCATATAACAATAGCTTTTATGCTGAATGACGGCTATCCGGCTGTCCCTATCCAAAAATTGACAAGCCCTAAGTGTCCCTACCTACTTTGCGCCGAAGCAGTACGAATCAAAAAGAACTACGAATGGGGACTTAGAATAATTTTTCATTTTTCCCAACTTTGAAAATAATCACTTGAAAAAAATCTTAGAATCCAAAGAATAGTATAGTTGATCGTTCTACAAGTCGAAAATTAGAAAAATAAGTGATATTTTTGCTTGATGCTATTTTTGTTGGTATGCAAAATCGTTGTCAAGATTCTCAAACCTTAAAATCAGTCCAGCCGGTAATTGGCGGGTCAAAATTTCAATCAATTCCCATTCCTCACATCAAACTATGCATATAACAATAGCTTTTATGCTGAATGACGGCTATCCGGCTGTCCCTATCCAAAAATTGACAAGCCATAAGTGTCCCTACCTACTTTGCGCCGAAGCAATACGAATCAAAAAGAACTACGAATGGGGACTTAGAATAATTTTTCATTTTTCCCAACTTTGAAAATAATCACTTGAAAAAAATCTTAGAATCCAAAGAATAGGATACTTGATCGTTCTACAAGTCGAAAATTAGAAAAATAAGTGATATTTTTGCTTGATGCTATTTTTGTTGGTATGCAAAATCGTTGTCAAGATTCTCAAACCTTAAAATCAGGCCAGCCGGCAATTGGCGGGTCAAAATTTCAATCAATTCCCATTCCTCACATCAAACTATGCATATAACAATAGCTTTTATGCTGAATGACGGCTATCCGGCTGTCCCTATCCAAAAATTGACAAGCCCTAAGTGTCCCTACCTACTTTGCGCCGAAGCAATAAGAATCAAAAAGAACTACGAATGGGGACTTAGAATAATTTTTCATTTTTCCCAACTTTGAAAATAATCACTTGAAAAAAATCTTAGAATCCAAAGAATAGTATACTTGATCGTTCTACAAGTCGAAAATTAGAAAAATAAGTGATATTTTTGCTTGATGCTATTTTTGTTGGTATGCAAAATCGTTGTCAAGATTCTCAAACCTTAAAATCAGGCCAGCCGGCAATTGGCGGGTCAAAATTTCAATCAATTCCCATTCCTCACATCAAACTATGCATATAACAATAGCTTTTATGCTGAATGACGGCTATCCGGCTGTCCCTATCCAAAAATTGACAAGCCATAAGTGTCCCTACCAACTTTGCGCCGAAGCAATACGAATCAAAAAGAACTACGAATGGGGACTTGGAATAATTTTTCATTTTTCCCAACTTTGAAAATAATCACTTGAAAAAAATCTTAGAATCCAAAGAATAGTATAGTTGATCGTTCTACAAGTCGAAAATTAGAAAAATAAGTGATATTTTTGCTTGATGCTATTTTTGTTGGTATGCAAAATCGTTGTCAAGATTCTCAAACCTTAAAATCAGGCCAGCCGGTAATTGGCGGGTCAAAATTTCAATCAATTCCCATTCCTCACATAAACTATGCATATAACAATAGCTTTTATGCTGAATGACGGCTATCCGGCTGTCCCTATCCAAAAATTGTCAAGCCATAAGTGTCCCTACCTACTTTGCGCCGAAGCAATACGAATCAAAAAGAACTACGAATGGGGACTTAGAATAATTTTTCATTTTTCCCAACTTTGAGAATAATCACTTGAAAAAAATCTTAGAATCCAAAGAATAGTATAGTTGATCGTTCTACAAGTCGAAAATTAGAAAAATAAGTGATATTTTTGCTTGATGCTATTTTTGTTGGTATGCAAAATCGTTGTCAAGATTCTCAAACCTTAAAATCAGTCCAGCCGGTAATTGGCGGGTCAAAATTTCAATCAATTCCCATTCCTCACATCAAACTATGCATATAACAATAGCTTTTATGCTGAATGACGGCTATCCGGCTGTCCCTATCCAAAAATTGACAAGCCATAAGTGTCCCTACCTACTTTGCGCCGAAGCAATACGAATCAAAAAGAACTACGAATGGGGACTTAGAATAATTTTTCATTTTTCCCAACTTTGAAAATAATCACTTGAAAAAAAACTTAGAATCCAAAGAATAGTATACTTGATCGTTCTACAAGTCGAAAATTGGAAAAATAAGTGATATTTTTGCTTGATGCTATTTTTGTCGGTATGCAAAATCGTTGTCAAGATTCTCAAACCTTAAAATCAGGCCAGCCGGCAATTGGCGGGTGAAAATTTCAATCAATTCCCATTCCGCACATCAAACTATGCATATAACAATAGCTTTTATGCTGAATGACGGCTATCCGGCAGTCCCTATCCAAAAATTGAGAAAGCCATAAGTGTCCCTACCTACTTTGCGCCGAAGCAATACGAATCAAAAAGAACTACGAATGGGGACTTAGAATAATTTTTCATTTTTCCCAACTTTGAAAATAATCACTTGAAAAAAAACTTAGAATCCAAAGAATAGTATACTTGATCGTTCTACAAGTCGAAAATTGGAAAAATAAGTGATATTTTTGCTTGATGCTATTTTTGTCGGTATGCAAAATCGTCGTCAAGATTCTTAAACCTTAAAATCAGGCCAGCCGGTAATTGGCGGGTCAAAATTTCAATCAATTCCCATTCCTCACATCAAACTATGCATATAACAATAGCTTTTATGCTGAATGACGGCTATCCGGCTGTCCCTATCCAAAAATTGACAAGCCATAAGTGTCCCTACCTACTTTGCGCCGAAGCAATACGAATCAAAAAGAACTACGAATGGGGACTTAGAATAATTTTTCATTTTTCCCAACTTTGAAAATAATCACTTGAAAAAAATCTTAGAATCCAAAGAATAGTATAGTTGATCGTTCTACAAGTCGAAAATTAGAAAAATAAGTGATATTTTTGCTTGATGCTATTTTTGTTGGTATGCAAAATCGTTGTCAAGATTCTCAAACCTTAAAATCAGGCCAGCCGGCAATTGGCGGGTCAAAATTTCAATCAATTCCCATTCCTCACATCAAACTATGCATATAACAATAGCTTTTATGCTGAATGACGGCTATCCGGCTGTCCCTATCCAAAAATTGACAAGCCCTAAGTGTCCCTACCTACTTTGCGCCGAAGCAGTACGAATCAAAAAGAACTACGAATGGGGACTTAGAATAATTTTTCATTTTTCCCAACTTTGAAAATAATCACTTGAAAAAAATCTTAGAATCCAAAGAATAGTATAGTTGATCGTTCTACAAGTCGAAAATTAGAAAAATAAGTGATATTTTTGCTTGATGCTATTTTTGTTGGTATGCAAAATCGTTGTCAAGATTCTCAAACCTTAAAATCAGTCCAGCCGGTAATTGGCGGGTCAAAATTTCAATCAATTCCCATTCCTCACATCAAACTATGCATATAACAATAGCTTTTATGCTGAATGACGGCTATCCGGCTGTCCCTATCCAAAAATTGACAAGCCATAAGTGTCCCTACCTACTTTGCGCCGAAGCAATACGAATCAAAAAGAACTACGAATGGGGACTTAGAATAATTTTTCATTTTTCCCAACTTTGAAAATAATCACTTGAAAAAAATCTTAGAATCCAAAGAATAGGATACTTGATCGTTCTACAAGTCGAAAATTAGAAAAATAAGTGATATTTTTGCTTGATGCTATTTTTGTTGGTATGCAAAATCGTTGTCAAGATTCTCAAACCTTAAAATCAGGCCAGCCGGCAATTGGCGGGTCAAAATTTCAATCAATTCCCATTCCTCACATCAAACTATGCATATAACAATAGCTTTTATGCTGAATGACGGCTATCCGGCTGTCCCTATCCAAAAATTGACAAGCCCTAAGTGTCCCTACCTACTTTGCGCCGAAGCAATAAGAATCAAAAAGAACTACGAATGGGGACTTAGAATAATTTTTCATTTTTCCCAACTTTGAAAATAATCACTTGAAAAAAATCTTAGAATCCAAAGAATAGTATACTTGATCGTTCTACAAGTCGAAAATTAGAAAAATAAGTGATATTTTTGCTTGATGCTATTTTTGTTGGTATGCAAAATCGTTGTCAAGATTCTCAAACCTTAAAATCAGGCCAGCCGGCAATTGGCGGGTCAAAATTTCAATCAATTCCCATTCCTCACATCAAACTATGCATATAACAATAGCTTTTATGCTGAATGACGGCTATCCGGCTGTCCCTATCCAAAAATTGACAAGCCATAAGTGTCCCTACCAACTTTGCGCCGAAGCAATACGAATCAAAAAGAACTACGAATGGGGACTTGGAATAATTTTTCATTTTTCCCAACTTTGAAAATAATCACTTGAAAAAAATCTTAGAATCCAAAGAATAGTATAGTTGATCGTTCTACAAGTCGAAAATTAGAAAAATAAGTGATATTTTTGCTTGATGCTATTTTTGTTGGTATGCAAAATCGTTGTCAAGATTCTCAAACCTTAAAATCAGGCCAGCCGGTAATTGGCGGGTCAAAATTTCAATCAATTCCCATTCCTCACATAAACTATGCATATAACAATAGCTTTTATGCTGAATGACGGCTATCCGGCTGTCCCTATCCAAAAATTGTCAAGCCATAAGTGTCCCTACCTACTTTGCGCCGAAGCAATACGAATCAAAAAGAACTACGAATGGGGACTTAGAATAATTTTTCATTTTTCCCAACTTTGAGAATAATCACTTGAAAAAAATCTTAGAATCCAAAGAATAGTATAGTTGATCGTTCTACAAGTCGAAAATTAGAAAAATAAGTGATATTTTTGCTTGATGCTATTTTTGTTGGTATGCAAAATCGTTGTCAAGATTCTCAAACCTTAAAATCAGTCCAGCCGGTAATTGGCGGGTCAAAATTTCAATCAATTCCCATTCCTCACATCAAACTATGCATATAACAATAGCTTTTATGCTGAATGACGGCTATCCGGCTGTCCCTATCCAAAAATTGACAAGCCATAAGTGTCCCTACCTACTTTGCGCCGAAGCAATACGAATCAAAAAGAACTACGAATGGGGACTTAGAATAATTTTTCATTTTTCCCAACTTTGAAAATAATCACTTGAAAAAAATCTTAGAATCCAAAGAATAGGATACTTGATCGTTCTACAAGTCGAAAATTAGAAAAATAAGCGATATTTTTGCTTGATGCTATTTTTGTTGGTATGCAAAATCGTTGTCAAGATTCTCAAACCTTAAAATCAGGCCAGCCGGCAATTGGCGGGTCAAAATTTCAATCAATTCCCATTCCTCACATCAAACTATGCATATAACAATAGCTTTTATGCTGAATGACGGCTATCCGGCTGTCCCTATCCAAAAATTGACAAGCCCTAAGTGTCCCTACCTACTTTGCGCCGAAGCAATAAGAATCAAAAAGAACTACGAATGGGGACTTAGAATAATTTTTCATTTTTCCCAACTTTGAAAATAATCACTTGAAAAAAATCTTAGAATCCAAAGAATAGTATACTTGATCGTTCTACAAGTCGAAAATTGGAAAAATAAGTGATATTTTTGCTTGATGCTATTTTTGTCGGTATGCAAAATCGTCGTCAAGATTCTTAAACCTTAAAATCAGGCCAGCCGGTAATTGGCGGGTCAAAATTTCAATCAATTCCCATTCCTCACATCAAACTATGCATATAACAATAGCTTTTATGCTGAATGACGGCTATCCGGCTGTCCCTATCCAAAAATTGACAAGCCATAAGTGTCCCTACCTACTTTGCGCCGAAGCAATACGAATCAAAAAGAACTACGAATGGGGACTTAGAATAATTTTTCATTTTTCCCAACTTTGAAAATAATCACTTGAAAAAAATCTTAGAATCCAAAGAATAGTATAGTTGATCGTTCTACAAGTCGAAAATTAGAAAAATAAATGATATTTTTGCTTGATGCTATTTTTGTTGGTATGCAAAATCGTTGTCAAGATTCTCAAACCTTAAAATCAGGCCAGCCGGCAATTGGCGGGTCAAAATTTCAATCAATTCCCATTCCTCACATCAAACTATGCATATAACAATAGCTTTTATGCTGAATGACGGCTATCCGGCTGTCCCTATCCAAAAATTGACAAGCCCTAAGTGTCCCTACCTACTTTGCGCCGAAGCAGTACGAATCAAAAAGAACTACGAATGGGGACTTAGAATAATTTTTCATTTTTCCCAACTTTGAAAATAATCACTTGAAAAAAATCTTAGAATCCAAAGAATAGTATAGTTGATCGTTCTACAAGTCGAAAATTAGAAAAATAAGTGATATTTTTGCTTGATGCTATTTTTGTTGGTATGCAAAATCGTTGTCAAGATTCTCAAACCTTAAAATCAGTCCAGCCGGTAATTGGCGGGTCAAAATTTCAATCAATTCCCATTCCTCACATCAAACTATGCATATAACAATAGCTTTTATGCTGAATGACGGCTATCCGGCTGTCCCTATCCAAAAATTGACAAGCCATAAGTGTCCCTACCTACTTTGCGCCGAAGCAATACGAATCAAAAAGAACTACGAATGGGGACTTAGAATAATTTTTCATTTTTCCCAACTTTGAAAATAATCACTTGAAAAAAATCTTAGAATCCAAAGAATAGGATACTTGATCGTTCTACAAGTCGAAAATTAGAAAAATAAGTGATATTTTTGCTTGATGCTATTTTTGTTGGTATGCAAAATCGTTGTCAAGATTCTCAAACCTTAAAATCAGGCCAGCCGGCAATTGGCGGGTCAAAATTTCAATCAATTCCCATTCCTCACATCAAACTATGCATATAACAATAGCTTTTATGCTGAATGACGGCTATCCGGCTGTCCCTATCCAAAAATTGACAAGCCCTAAGTGTCCCTACCTACTTTGCGCCGAAGCAATAAGAATCAAAAAGAACTACGAATGGGGACTTAGAATAATTTTTCATTTTTCCCAACTTTGAAAATAATCACTTGAAAAAAATCTTAGAATCCAAAGAATAGTATACTTGATCGTTCTACAAGTCGAAAATTAGAAAAATAAGTGATATTTTTGCTTGATGCTATTTTTGTTGGTATGCAAAATCGTTGTCAAGATTCTCAAACCTTAAAATCAGGCCAGCCGGCAATTGGCGGGTCAAAATTTCAATCAATTCCCATTCCTCACATCAAACTATGCATATAACAATAGCTTTTATGCTGAATGACGGCTATCCGGCTGTCCCTATCCAAAAATTGACAAGCCATAAGTGTCCCTACCTACTTTGCGCCGAAGCAATACGAATCAAAAAGAACTACGAATGGGGACTTGGAATAATTTTTCATTTTTCCCAACTTTGAAAATAATCACTTGAAAAAAATCTTAGAATCCAAAGAATAGTATAGTTGATCGTTCTACAAGTCGAAAATTAGAAAAATAAGTGATATTTTTGCTTGATGCTATTTTTGTTGGTATGCAAAATCGTTGTCAAGATTCTCAAACCTTAAAATCAGGCCAGCCGGTAATTGGCGGGTCAAAATTTCAATCAATTCCCATTCCTCACATAAACTATGCATATAACAATAGCTTTTATGCTGAATGACGGCTATCCGGCTGTCCCTATCCAAAAATTGTCAAGCCATAAGTGTCCCTACCTACTTTGCGCCGAAGCAATACGAATCAAAAAGAACTACGAATGGGGACTTAGAATAATTTTTCATTTTTCCCAACTTTGAGAATAATCACTTGAAAAAAATCTTAGAATCCAAAGAATAGTATAGTTGATCGTTCTACAAGTCGAAAATTAGAAAAATAAGTGATATTTTTGCTTGATGCTATTTTTGTTGGTATGCAAAATCGTTGTCAAGATTCTCAAACCTTAAAATCAGTCCAGCCGGTAATTGGCGGGTCAAAATTTCAATCAATTCCCATTCCTCACATCAAACTATGCATATAACAATAGCTTTTATGCTGAATGACGGCTATCCGGCTGTCCCTATCCAAAAATTGACAAGCCATAAGTGTCCCTACCTACTTTGCGCCGAAGCAATACGAATCAAAAAGAACTACGAATGGGGACTTAGAATAATTTTTCATTTTTCCCAACTTTGAAAATAATCACTTGAAAAAAATCTTAGAATCCAAAGAATAGGATACTTGATCGTTCTACAAGTCGAAAATTAGAAAAATAAGCGATATTTTTGCTTGATGCTATTTTTGTTGGTATGCAAAATCGTTGTCAAGATTCTCAAACCTTAAAATCAGGCCAGCCGGCAATTGGCGGGTCAAAATTTCAATCAATTCCCATTCCTCACATCAAACTATGCATATAACAATAGCTTTTATGCTGAATGACGGCTATCCGGCTGTCCCTATCCAAAAATTGACAAGCCCTAAGTGTCCCTACCTACTTTGCGCCGAAGCAATAAGAATCAAAAAGAACTACGAATGGGGACTTAGAATAATTTTTCATTTTTCCCAACTTTGAAAATAATCACTTGAAAAAAATCTTAGAATCCAAAGAATAGTATAGTTGATCGTTCTACAAGTCGAAAATTAGAAAAATAAGTGATATTTTTGCTTGATGCTATTTTTGTTGGTATGCAAAATCGTTGTCAAGATTCTCAAACCTTAAAATCAGGCCAGCCGGTAATTGGCGGGTCAAAATTTCAATCAATTCCCATTCCTCACATAAACTATGCATATAACAATAGCTTTTAGGCTGAATGACGGCTATCCGGCTGTCCCTATCCAAAAATTGTCAAGCCATAAGTGTCCCTACCTACTTTGCGCCGAAGCAATACGAATCAAAAAGAACTACGAATGGGGACTTAGAATAATTTTTCATTTTTCCCAACTTTGAAAATAATCACTTGAAAAAAATCTTAGAATCCAAAGAATAGTATACTTGATCGTTCTACAAGTCGAAAATTGGAAAAATAAGTGATATTTTTGCTTGATGCTATTTTTGTCGGTATGCAAAATCGTTGTCAAGATTCTCAAACCTTAAAATCAGGCCAGCCGGCAATTGGCGGGTGAAAATTTCAATCAATTCCCATTCCTCACATCAAACTATGCATATAACAATAGCTTTTATGCTGAATGACGGCTATCCGGCTGTCCCTATCCAAAAATTGAGAAATCCATAAGTGTCCCTACCTACTTTGCGCCGAAGCAATACGAATCAAAAAGAACTACGAATGGGGACTTAGAATAATTTTTCATTTTTCCCAACTTTGAAAATAATCACTTGAAAAAAATCTTAGAATCCAAAGAATAGTATACTTGATCGTTCTACAAGTCGAAAATTGGAAAAATAAGTGATATTTTTGCTTGATGCTATTTTTGTCGGTATGCAAAATCGTTGTCAAGATTCTCAAACCTTAAAATCAGGCCAGCCGGCAATTGGCGGGTGAAAATTTCAATCAATTCCCATTCCTCACATCAAACTATGCATATAACAATAGCTTTTATGCTGAATGACGGCTATCCGGCTGTCCCTATCCAAAAATTGAGAAATCCATAAGTGTCCCTACCTACTTTGCGCCGAAGCAATACGAATCAAAAAGAACTACGAATGGGGACTTAGAATAATTTTTCATTTTTCCCAACTTTGAAAATAATCACTTGAAAAAAATCTTAGAATCCAAAGAATAGTATACTTGATCGTTCTACAAGTCGCAAATTGGAAAAATAAGTGATATTTTTGCTTGATGCTATTTTTGTCGGTATGCAAAATCGTTGTCAAGATTCTCAAACCTTAAAATCAGGCCAGCCGGCAATTGGCGGGTGAAAATTTCAATCAATTCCCATTCCTCACATCAAACTATGCATATAACAATAGCTTTTATGCTGAATAACGGCTATCCGGCTGTCCCTATCCAAAAATTGAGAAAGCCATAAGTGTCCCTACCTACTTTGCGCCGAAGCAATACGAATCAAAAAGAACTACGAATGGGGACTTAGAATAATTTTTCATTTTTCCCAACTTTGAAAATAATCACTTGAAAAAAATCTTAGAATCCAAAGAATAGTATACTTGATCGTTCTACAAGTCGAAAATTGGAAAAATAAGTGATATTTTTGCTTGATGCTATTTTTGTCGGTATGCAAAATCGTTGTCAAGATTCTCAAACCTTAAAATCAGGCCAGCCGGCAAGTGGCGGGTGAAAATTTCAATCAATTCCCATTCCTCACATCAAACTATGCATATAACAATAGCTTTTATGCTGAATGACGGCTATCCGGCTGTCCCTATCCAAAAATTGAGAAAGCCATAAGTGTCCCTACCTACTTTGCGCCGAAGCAATACGAATCAAAAAGAACTACGAATGGGGACTTAGAATAATTTTTCATTTTTCCCAACTTTGAAAATAATCACTTGAAAAAAAACTTAGAATCCAAAGAATAGTATACTTGATCGTTCTACAAGTCGAAAATTGGAAAAATAAGTGATATTTTTGCTTGATGCTATTTTTGTCGGTATGCAAAATCGTTGTCAAGATTCTCAAACCTTAAAATCAGGCCAGCCGGCAAGTGGCGGGTGAAAATTTCAATCAATTCCCATTCCTCACATCAAACTATGCATATAACAATAGCTTTTATGCTGAATGACGGCTATCCGGCTGTCCCTATCCAAAAATTGAGAAAGCCATAAGTGTCCCTACCTACTTTGCGCCGAAGCAATACGAATCAAAAAGAACTACGAATGGGGACTTAGAATAATTTTTCATTTTTCCCAACTTTGAAAATAATCACTTGAAAAAAATCTTAGAATCCAAAGAATAGTATACTTGATCGTTCTACAAGTCGAAAATTGGAAAAATAAGTGATATTTTTGCTTGATGCTATTTTTGTCGGTATGCAAAATCGTTGTCAAGATTCTCAAACCTTAAAATCAGGCCAGCCGGCAATTGGCGGGTGAAAATTTCAATCAATTCCCATTCCTCACATCAAACTATGCATATAACAATAGCTTTTATGCTGAATGACGGCTATCCGGCTGTCCCTATCCAAAAATTGAGAAAGCCATAAGTGTCCCTACCTACTTTGCGCCGAAGCAATACGAATCAAAAAGAACTACGAATGGGGACTTAGAATAATTTTTCATTTTTCCCAACTTTGAAAATAATCACTTGAAAAAAATCTTAGAATCCAAAGAATAGTATACTTGATCGTTCTACAAGTCGAAAATTGGAAAAATAAGTGATATTTTTGCTTGATGCTATTTTTGTCGGTATGCAAAATCGTTGTCAAGATTCTCAAACCTTAAAATCAGGCCAGCCGGCAAGTGGCGGGTGAAAATTTCAATCAATTCCCATTCCTCACATCAAACTATGCATATAACAATAGCTTTTATGCTGAATGACGGCTATCCGGCTGTCCCTATCCAAAAATTGAGAAAGCCATAAGTGTCCCTACCTACTTTGCGCCGAAGCAATACGAATCAAAAAGAACTACGAATGGGGACTTAGAATAATTTTTCATTTTTCCCAACTTTGAAAATAATCACTTGAAAAAAAACTTAGAATCCAAAGAATAGTATACTTGATCGTTCTACAAGTCGAAAATTGGAAAAATAAGTGATATTTTTGCTTGATGCTATTTTTGTCGGTATGCAAAATCGTTGTCAAGATTCTCAAACCTTAAAATCAGGCCAGCCGGCAAGTGGCGGGTGAAAATTTCAATCAATTCCCATTCCTCACATCAAACTATGCATATAACAATAGCTTTTATGCTGAATGACGGCTATCCGGCTGTCCCTATCCAAAAATTGAGAAATCCATAAGTGTCCCTACCTACTTTGCGCCGAAGCAATACGAATCAAAAAGAACTACGAATGGGGACTTAGAATAATTTTTCATTTTTCCCAACTTTGAAAATAATCACTTGAAAAAAATCTTAGAATCCAAAGAATAGTATACTTGATCGTTCTACAAGTCGAAAATTGGAAAAATAAGTGATATTTTTGCTTGATGCTATTTTTGTCGGTATGCAAAATCGTTGTCAAGATTCTCAAACCTTAAAATCAGGCCAGCCGGCAATTGGCGGGTGAAAATTTCAATCAATTCCCATTCCTCACATCAAACTATGCATATAACAATAGCTTTTATGCTGAATGACGGCTATCCGGCTGTCCCTATCCAAAAATTGAGAAAGCCATAAGTGTCCC
Organism: Diachasmimorpha longicaudata; assembly: GCF_034640455.1. Lineage (NCBI taxonomy): Eukaryota > Metazoa > Arthropoda > Insecta > Hymenoptera > Braconidae > Diachasmimorpha > Diachasmimorpha longicaudata. The sequence goes on along the minus strand of NW_026973928.1, from coordinate 64,011 downwards.
TACCTACTTTGCGCCGAAGCAATACGAATCAAAAAGAACTACGAATGGGGACTTAGAATAATTTTTCATTTTTCCCAACTTTGAAAATGATCACTTGAAAAAAATCTTAGAATCCAAAGAATAGTATACTTGATCGTTCTACAAGTCGAAAATTGGAAAAATAAGTGATATTTTTGCTTGATGCTATTTTTGTCGGTATGCAAAATCGTTGTCAAGATTCTCAAACCTTAAAATCAGGCCAGCCGGCAAGTGGCGGGTGAAAATTTCAATCAATTCCCATTCCTCACATCAAACTATGCATATAACAATAGTTTTTATGCTGAATGACGGCTATCCGGCTGTCCCTATCCAAAAATTGAGAAAGCCATAAGTGTCCCTACCTACTTTGCGCCGAAGCAATACGAATCAAAAAGAACTACGAATGGGGACTTAGAATAATTTTTCATTTTTCCCAACTTTGAAAATAATCACTTGAAAAAAATCTTAGAATCCAAAGAATAGTATACTTGATCGTTCTACAAGTCGAAAATTGGAAAAATAAGTGATATTTTTGCTTGATGCTATTTTTGTCGGTATGCAAAATCGTTGTCAAGATTCTCAAACCTTAAAATCAGGCCAGCCGGCAATTGGCGGGTGAAAATTTCAATCAATTCCCATTCCTCACATCAAACTATGCATATAACAATAGCTTTTATGCTGAATGACGGCTATCCGGCTGTCCCTATCCAAAAATTGAGAAAGCCATAAGTGTCCCTACCTACTTTGCGCCGAAGCAATACGAATCAAAAAGAACTACGAATGGGGACTTAGAATAATTTTTCATTTTTCCCAACTTTGAAAATAATCACTTGAAAAAAATCTTAGAATCCAAAGAATAGTATACTTGATCGTTCTACAAGTCGAAAATTGGAAAAATAAGTGATATTTTTGCTTGATGCTATTTTTGTCGGTATGCAAAATCGTTGTCAAGATTCTCAAACCTTAAAATCAGGCCAGCCGGCAAGTGGCGGGTGAAAATTTCAATCAATTCCCATTCCTCACATCAAACTATGCATATAACAATAGCTTTTATGCTGAATGACGGCTATCCGGCTGTCCCTATCCAAAAATTGAGAAAGCCATAAGTGTCCCTACCTACTTTGCGCCGAAGCAATACGAATCAAAAAGAACTACGAATGGGGACTTAGAATAATTTTTCATTTTTCCCAACTTTGAAAATAATCACTTGAAAAAAATCTTAGAATCCAAAGAATAGTATACTTGATCGTTCTACAAGTCGAAAATTGGAAAAATAAGTGATATTTTTGCTTGATGCTATTTTTGTCGGTATGCAAAATCGTTGTCAAGATTCTCAAACCTTAAAATCAGGCCAGCCGGCAAGTGGCGGGTGAAAATTTCAATCAATTCCCATTCCTCACATCAAACTATGCATATAACAATAGCTTTTATGCTGAATGACGGCTATCCGGCTGTCCCTATCCAAAAATTGAGAAATCCATAAGTGTCCCTACCTACTTTGCGCCGAAGCAATACGAATCAAAAAGAACTACGAATGGGGACTTAGAATAATTTTTCATTTTTCCCAACTTTGAAAATAATCACTTGAAAAAAATCTTAGAATCCAAAGAATAGTATACTTGATCGTTCTACAAGTCGAAAATTGGAAAAATAAGTGATATTTTTGCTTGATGCTATTTTTGTCGGTATGCAAAATCGTTGTCAAGATTCTCAAACCTTAAAATCAGGCCAGCCGGCAATTGGCGGGTGAAAATTTCAATCAATTCCCATTCCTCACATCAAACTATGCATATAACAATAGCTTTTATGCTGAATGACGGCTATCCGGCTGTCCCTATCCAAAAATTGAGAAAGCCATAAGTGTCCCTACCTACTTTGCGCCGAAGCAATACGAATCAAAAAGAACTACGAATGGGGACTCAGAATAATTTTTCATTTTTCCCAACTTTGAAAATAATCACTTGAAAAAAATCTTAGAATCCAAAGAATAGTATACTTGATCGTTCTACAAGTCGAAAATTGGAAAAATAAGTGATATTTTTGCTTGATGCTATTTTTGTCGGTATGCAAAATCGTTGTCAAGATTCTCAAACCTTAAAATCAGGCCAGCCGGCAAGTGGCGGGTGAAAATTTCAATCAATTCCCATTCCTCACATCAAACTATGCATATAACAATAGCTTTTATGCTGAATGACGGCTATCCGGCTGTCCCTATCCAAAAATTGAGAAATCCATAAGTGTCCCTACCTACTTTGCGCCGAAGCAATACGAATCAAAAAGAACTACGAATGGGGACTTAGAATAATTTTTCATTTTTCCCAACTTTGAAAATAATCACTTGAAAAAAATCTTAGAATCCAAAGAATAGTATACTTGATCGTTCTACAAGTCGAAAATTGGAAAAATAAGTGATATTTTTGCTTGATGCTATTTTTGTCGGTATGCAAAATCGTTGTCAAGATTCTCAAACCTTAAAATCAGGCCAGCCGGCAATTGGCGGGTGAAAATTTCAATCAATTCCCATTCCTCACATCAAACTATGCATATAACAATAGCTTTTATGCTGAATGACGGCTATCCGGCTGTCCCTATCCAAAAATTGAGAAAGCCATAAGTGTCCCTACCTACTTTGCGCCGAAGCAATACGAATCAAAAAGAACTACGAATGGGGACTTAGAATAATTTTTCATTTTTCCCAACTTTGAAAATGATCACTTGAAAAAAATCTTAGAATCCAAAGAATAGTATACTTGATCGTTCTACAAGTCGAAAATTGGAAAAATAAGTGATATTTTTGCTTGATGCTATTTTTGTCGGTATGCAAAATCGTTGTCAAGATTCTCAAACCTTAAAATCAGGCCAGCCGGCAAGTGGCGGGTGAAAATTTCAATCAATTCCCATTCCTCACATCAAACTATGCATATAACAATAGCTTTTATGCTGAATGACGGCTATCCGGCTGTCCCTATCCAAAAATTGAGAAATCCATAAGTGTCCCTACCTACTTTGCGCCGAAGCAATACGAATCAAAAAGAACTACGAATGGGGACTTAGAATAATTTTTCATTTTTCCCAACTTTGAAAATAATCACTTGAAAAAAATCTTAGAATCCAAAGAATAGTATACTTGATCGTTCTACAAGTCGAAAATTGGAAAAATAAGTGATATTTTTGCTTGATGCTATTTTTGTCGGTATGCAAAATCGTTGTCAAGATTCTCAAACCTTAAAATCAGGCCAGCCGGCAATTGGCGGGTGAAAATTTCAATCAATTCCCATTCCTCACATCAAACTATGCATATAACAATAGCTTTTATGCTGAATGACGGCTATCCGGCTGTCCCTATCCAAAAATTGAGAAAGCCATAAGTGTCCCTACCTACTTTGCGCCGAAGCAATACGAATCAAAAAGAACTACGAATGGGGACTTAGAATAATTTTTCATTTTTCCCAACTTTGAAAATGATCACTTGAAAAAAATCTTAGAATCCAAAGAATAGTATACTTGATCGTTCTACAAGTCGAAAATTGGAAAAATAAGTGATATTTTTGCTTGATGCTATTTTTGTCGGTATGCAAAATCGTTGTCAAGATTCTCAAACCTTAAAATCAGGCCAGCCGGCAATTGGCGGGTGAAAATTTCAATCAATTCCCATTCCTCACATCAAACTATGCATATAACAATAGCTTTTATGCTGAATGACGGCTATCCGGCTGTCCCTATCCAAAAATTGAGAAAGCCATAAGTGTCCCTACCTACTTTGCGCCGAAGCAATACGAATCAAAAAGAACTACGAATGGGGACTTAGAATAATTTTTCATTTTTCCCAACTTTGAAAATGATCACTTGAAAAAAATCTTAGAATCCAAAGAATAGTATACTTGATCGTTCTACAAGTCGAAAATTGGAAAAATAAGTGATATTTTTGCTTGATGCTATTTTTGTCGGTATGCAAAATCGTTGTCAAGATTCTCAAACCTTAAAATCAGGCCAGCCGGCAATTGGCGGGTGAAAATTTCAATCAATTCCCATTCCTCACATCAAACTATGCATATAACAATAGCTTTTATGCTGAATGACGGCTATCCGGCTGTCCCTATCCAAAAATTGAGAAAGCCATAAGTGTCCCTACCTACTTTGCGCCGAAGCAATACGAATCAAAAAGAACTACGAATGGGGACTTAGAATAATTTTTCATTTTTCCCAACTTTGAAAATGATCACTTGAAAAAAATCTTAGAATCCAAAGAATAGTATACTTGATCGTTCTACAAGTCGAAAATTGGAAAAATAAGTGATATTTTTGCTTGATGCTATTTTTGTCGGTATGCAAAATCGTTGTCAAGATTCTCAAACCTTAAAATCAGGCCAGCCGGCAAGTGGCGGGTGAAAATTTCAATCAATTCCCATTCCTCACATCAAACTATGCATATAACAATAGCTTTTATGCTGAATGACGGCTATCCGGCTGTCCCTATCCAAAAATTGAGAAAGCCATAAGTGTCCCTACCTACTTTGCGCCGAAGCAATACGAATCAAAAAGAACTACGAATGGGGACTTAGAATAATTTTTCATTTTTCCCAACTTTGAAAATAATCACTTGAAAAAAATCTTAGAATCCAAAGAATAGTATACTTGATCGTTCTACAAGTCGAAAATTGGAAAAATAAGTGATATTTTTGCTTGATGCTATTTTTGTCGGTATGCAAAATCGTTGTCAAGATTCTCAAACCTTAAAATCAGGCCAGCCGGCAATTGGCGGGTGAAAATTTCAATCAATTCCCATTCCTCACATCAAACTATGCATATAACAATAGCTTTTATGCTGAATGACGGCTATCCGGCTGTCCCTATCCAAAAATTGAGAAAGCCATAAGTGTCCCTACCTACTTTGCGCCGAAGCAATACGAATCAAAAAGAACTACGAATGGGGACTTAGAATAATTTTTCATTTTTCCCAACTTTGAAAATAATCACTTGAAAAAAATCTTAGAATCCAAAGAATAGTATACTTGATCGTTCTACAAGTCGAAAATTGGAAAAATAAGTGATATTTTTGCTTGATGCTATTTTTGTCGGTATGCAAAATCGTTGTCAAGATTCTCAAACCTTAAAATCAGGCCAGCCGGCAATTGGCGGGTGAAAATTTCAATCAATTCCCATTCCTCACATCAAACTATGCATATAACAATAGCTTTTATGCTGAATGACGGCTATCCGGCTGTCCCTATCCAAAAACTGAGAAATCCATAAGTGTCCCTACCTACTTTGCGCCGAAGCAATACGAATCAAAAAGAACTACGAATGGGGACTTAGAATAATTTTTCATTTTTCCCAACTTTGAAAATAATCACTTGAAAAAAAACTTAGAATCCAAAGAATAGTATACTTGATCGTTCTACAAGTCGAAAATTGGAAAAATAAGTGATATTTTTGCTTGATGCTATTTTTGTCGGTATGCAAAATCGTTGTCAAGATTCTCAAACCTTAAAATCAGGCCAGCCGGCAAGTGGCGGGTGAAAATTTCAATCAATTCCCATTCCTCACATCAAACTATGCATATAACAATAGCTTTTATGCTGAATGACGGCTATCCGGCTGTCCCTATCCAAAAATTGAGAAATCCATAAGTGTCCCTACCTACTTTGCGCCGAAGCAATACGAATCAAAAAGAACTACGAATGGGGACTTAGAATAATTTTTCATTTTTCCCAACTTTGAAAATAATCACTTGAAAAAAATCTTAGAATCCAAAGAATAGTATACTTGATCGTTCTACAAGTCGAAAATTGGAAAAATAAGTGATATTTTTGCTTGATGCTATTTTTGTCGGTATGCAAAATCGTTGTCAAGATTCTCAAACCTTAAAATCAGGCCAGCCGGCAATTGGCGGGTGAAAATTTCAATCAATTCCCATTCCTCACATCAAACTATGCATATAACAATAGCTTTTATGCTGAATGACGGCTATCCGGCTGTCCCTATCCAAAAATTGAGAAAGCCATAAGTGTCCCTACCTACTTTGCGCCGAAGCAATACGAATCAAAAAGAACTACGAATGGGGACTTAGAATAATTTTTCATTTTTCCCAACTTTGAAAATAATCACTTGAAAAAAATCTTAGAATCCAAAGAATAGTATACTTGATCGTTCTACAAGTCGAAAATTGGAAAAATAAGTGATATTTTTGCTTGATGCTATTTTTGTCGGTATGCAAAATCGTTGTCAAGATTCTCAAACCTTAAAATCAGGCCAGCCGGCAATTGGCGGGTGAAAATTTCAATCAATTCCCATTCCTCACATCAAACTATGCATATAACAATAGCTTTTATGCTGAATGACGGCTATCCGGCTGTCCCTATCCAAAAACTGAGAAATCCATAAGTGTCCCTACCTACTTTGCGCCGAAGCAATACGAATCAAAAAGAACTACGAATGGGGACTTAGAATAATTTTTCATTTTTCCCAACTTTGAAAATAATCACTTGAAAAAAAACTTAGAATCCAAAGAATAGTATACTTGATCGTTCTACAAGTCGAAAATTGGAAAAATAAGTGATATTTTTGCTTGATGCTATTTTTGTCGGTATGCAAAATCGTTGTCAAGATTCTCAAACCTTAAAATCAGGCCAGCCGGCAAGTGGCGGGTGAAAATTTCAATCAATTCCCATTCCTCACATCAAACTATGCATATAACAATAGCTTTTATGCTGAATGACGGCTATCCGGCTGTCCCTATCCAAAAATTGAGAAAGCCATAAGTGTCCCTACCTACTTTGCGCCGAAGCAATACGAATCAAAAAGAACTACGAATGGGGACTTAGAATAATTTTTCATTTTTCCCAACTTTGAAAATAATCACTTGAAAAAAATCTTAGAATCCAAAGAATAGTATACTTGATCGTTCTACAAGTCGAAAATTGGAAAAATAAGTGATATTTTTGCTTGATGCTATTTTTGTCGGTATGCAAAATCGTTGTCAAGATTCTCAAACCTTAAAATCAGGCCAGCCGGCAAGTGGCGGGTGAAAATTTCAATCAATTCCCATTCCTCACATCAAACTATGCATATAACAATAGCTTTTATGCTGAATGACGGCTATCCGGCTGTCCCTATCCAAAAATTGAGAAAGCCATAAGTGTCCCTACCTACTTTGCGCCGAAGCAATACGAATCAAAAAGAACTACGAATGGGGACTTAGAATAATTTTTCATTTTTCCCAACTTTGAAAATAATCACTTGAAAAAAATCTTAGAATCCAAAGAATAGTATACTTGATCGTTCTACAAGTCGAAAATTGGAAAAATAAGTGATATTTTTGCTTGATGCTATTTTTGTCGGTATGCAAAATCGTTGTCAAGATTCTCAAACCTTAAAATCAGGCCAGCCGGCAAGTGGCGGGTGAAAATTTCAATCAATTCCCATTCCTCACATCAAACTATGCATATAACAATAGCTTTTATGCTGAATGACGGCTATCCGGCTGTCCCTATCCAAAAATTGAGAAATCCATAAGTGTCCCTACCTACTTTGCGCCGAAGCAATACGAATCAAAAAGAACTACGAATGGGGACTTAGAATAATTTTTCATTTTTCCCAACTTTGAAAATAATCACTTGAAAAAAATCTTAGAATCCAAAGAATAGTATACTTGATCGTTCTACAAGTCGAAAATTGGAAAAATAAGTGATATTTTTGCTTGATGCTATTTTTGTCGGTATGCAAAATCGTTGTCAAGATTCTCAAACCTTAAAATCAGGCCAGCCGGCAATTGGCGGGTGAAAATTTCAATCAATTCCCATTCCTCACATCAAACTATGCATATAACAATAGCTTTTATGCTGAATGACGGCTATCCGGCTGTCCCTATCCAAAAATTGAGAAAGCCATAAGTGTCCCTACCTACTTTGCGCCGAAGCAATACGAATCAAAAAGAACTACGAATGGGGACTCAGAATAATTTTTCATTTTTCCCAACTTTGAAAATAATCACTTGAAAAAAATCTTAGAATCCAAAGAATAGTATACTTGATCGTTCTACAAGTCGAAAATTGGAAAAATAAGTGATATTTTTGCTTGATGCTATTTTTGTCGGTATGCAAAATCGTTGTCAAGATTCTCAAACCTTAAAATCAGGCCAGCCGGCAAGTGGCGGGTGAAAATTTCAATCAATTCCCATTCCTCACATCAAACTATGCATATAACAATAGCTTTTATGCTGAATGACGGCTATCCGGCTGTCCCTATCCAAAAATTGAGAAATCCATAAGTGTCCCTACCTACTTTGCGCCGAAGCAATACGAATCAAAAAGAACTACGAATGGGGACTTAGAATAATTTTTCATTTTTCCCAACTTTGAAAATAATCACTTGAAAAAAATCTTAGAATCCAAAGAATAGTATACTTGATCGTTCTACAAGTCGAAAATTGGAAAAATAAGTGATATTTTTGCTTGATGCTATTTTTGTCGGTATGCAAAATCGTTGTCAAGATTCTCAAACCTTAAAATCAGGCCAGCCGGCAATTGGCGGGTGAAAATTTCAATCAATTCCCATTCCTCACATCAAACTATGCATATAACAATAGCTTTTATGCTGAATGACGGCTATCCGGCTGTCCCTATCCAAAAATTGAGAAAGCCATAAGTGTCCCTACCTACTTTGCGCCGAAGCAATACGAATCAAAAAGAACTACGAATGGGGACTTAGAATAATTTTTCATTTTTCCCAACTTTGAAAATGATCACTTGAAAAAAATCTTAGAATCCAAAGAATAGTATACTTGATCGTTCTACAAGTCGAAAATTGGAAAAATAAGTGATATTTTTGCTTGATGCTATTTTTGTCGGTATGCAAAATCGTTGTCAAGATTCTCAAACCTTAAAATCAGGCCAGCCGGCAAGTGGCGGGTGAAAATTTCAATCAATTCCCATTCCTCACATCAAACTATGCATATAACAATAGCTTTTATGCTGAATGACGGCTATCCGGCTGTCCCTATCCAAAAATTGAGAAATCCATAAGTGTCCCTACCTACTTTGCGCCGAAGCAATACGAATCAAAAAGAACTACGAATGGGGACTTAGAATAATTTTTCATTTTTCCCAACTTTGAAAATAATCACTTGAAAAAAAACTTAGAATCCAAAGAATAGTATACTTGATCGTTCTACAAGTCGAAAATTGGAAAAATAAGTGATATTTTTGCTTGATGCTATTTTTGTCGGTATGCAAAATCGTTGTCAAGATTCTCAAACCTTAAAATCAGGCCAGCCGGCAAGTGGCGGGTGAAAATTTCAATCAATTCCCATTCCTCACATCAAACTATGCATATAACAATAGCTTTTATGCTGAATGACGGCTATCCGGCTGTCCCTATCCAAAAATTGAGAAATCCATAAGTGTCCCTACCTACTTTGCGCCGAAGCAATACGAATCAAAAAGAACTACGAATGGGGACTTAGAATAATTTTTCATTTTTCCCAACTTTGAAAATAATCACTTGAAAAAAATCTTAGAATCCAAAGAATAGTATACTTGATCGTTCTACAAGTCGAAAATTGGAAAAATAAGTGATATTTTTGCTTGATGCTATTTTTGTCGGTATGCAAAATCGTTGTCAAGATTCTCAAACCTTAAAATCAGGCCAGCCGGCAATTGGCGGGTGAAAATTTCAATCAATTCCCATTCCTCACATCAAACTATGCATATAACAATAGCTTTTATGCTGAATGACGGCTATCCGGCTGTCCCTATCCAAAAATTGAGAAAGCCATAAGTGTCCCTACCTACTTTGCGCCGAAGCAATACGAATCAAAAAGAACTACGAATGGGGACTTAGAATAATTTTTCATTTTTCCCAACTTTGAAAATGATCACTTGAAAAAAATCTTAGAATCCAAAGAATAGTATACTTGATCGTTCTACAAGTCGAAAATTGGAAAAATAAGTGATATTTTTGCTTGATGCTATTTTTGTCGGTATGCAAAATCGTTGTCAAGATTCTCAAACCTTAAAATCAGGCCAGCCGGCAATTGGCGGGTGAAAATTTCAATCAATTCCCATTCCTCACATCAAACTATGCATATAACAATAGCTTTTATGCTGAATGACGGCTATCCGGCTGTCCCTATCCAAAAATTGAGAAAGCCATAAGTGTCCCTACCTACTTTGCGCCGAAGCAATACGAATCAAAAAGAACTACGAATGGGGACTTAGAATAATTTTTCATTTTTCCCAACTTTGAAAATGATCACTTGAAAAAAATCTTAGAATCCAAAGAATAGTATACTTGATCGTTCTACAAGTCGAAAATTGGAAAAATAAGTGATATTTTTGCTTGATGCTATTTTTGTCGGTATGCAAAATCGTTGTCAAGATTCTCAAACCTTAAAATCAGGCCAGCCGGCAATTGGCGGGTGAAAATTTCAATCAATTCCCATTCCTCACATCAAACTATGCATATAACAATAGCTTTTATGCTGAATGACGGCTATCCGGCTGTCCCTATCCAAAAATTGAGAAAGCCATAAGTGTCCCTACCTACTTTGCGCCGAAGCAATACGAATCAAAAAGAACTACGAATGGGGACTTAGAATAATTTTTCATTTTTCCCAACTTTGAAAATGATCACTTGAAAAAAATCTTAGAATCCAAAGAATAGTATACTTGATCGTTCTACAAGTCGAAAATTGGAAAAATAAGTGATATTTTTGCTTGATGCTATTTTTGTCGGTATGCAAAATCGTTGTCAAGATTCTCAAACCTTAAAATCAGGCCAGCCGGCAAGTGGCGGGTGAAAATTTCAATCAATTCCCATTCCTCACATCAAACTATGCATATAACAATAGCTTTTATGCTGAATGACGGCTATCCGGCTGTCCCTATCCAAAAATTGAGAAAGCCATAAGTGTCCCTACCTACTTTGCGCCGAAGCAATACGAATCAAAAAGAACTACGAATGGGGACTTAGAATAATTTTTCATTTTTCCCAACTTTGAAAATAATCACTTGAAAAAAATCTTAGAATCCAAAGAATAGTATACTTGATCGTTCTACAAGTCGAAAATTGGAAAAATAAGTGATATTTTTGCTTGATGCTATTTTTGTCGGTATGCAAAATCGTTGTCAAGATTCTCAAACCTTAAAATCAGGCCAGCCGGCAATTGGCGGGTGAAAATTTCAATCAATTCCCATTCCTCACATCAAACTATGCATATAACAATAGCTTTTATGCTGAATGACGGCTATCCGGCTGTCCCTATCCAAAAATTGAGAACGCCATAAGTGTCCCTACCTACTTTGCGCCGAAGCAATACGAATCAAAAAGAACTACGAATGGGGACTTAGAATAATTTTTCATTTTTCCCAACTTTGAAAATAATCACTTGAAAAAAATCTTAGAATCCAAAGAATAGTATACTTGATCGTTCTACAAGTCGAAAATTGGAAAAATAAGTGATATTTTTGCTTGATGCTATTTTTGTCGGTATGCAAAATCGTTGTCAAGATTCTCAAACCTTAAAATCAGGCCAGCCGGCAATTGGCGGGTGAAAATTTCAATCAATTCCCATTCCTCACATCAAACTATGCATATAACAATAGCTTTTATGCTGAATGACGGCTATCCGGCTGTCCCTATCCAAAAACTGAGAAATCCATAAGTGTCCCTACCTACTTTGCGCCGAAGCAATACGAATCAAAAAGAACTACGAATGGGGACTTAGAATAATTTTTCATTTTTCCCAACTTTGAAAATAATCACTTGAAAAAAAACTTAGAATCCAAAGAATAGTATACTTGATCGTTCTACAAGTCGAAAATTGGAAAAATAAGTGATATTTTTGCTTGATGCTATTTTTGTCGGTATGCAAAATCGTTGTCAAGATTCTCAAACCTTAAAATCAGGCCAGCCGGCAAGTGGCGGGTGAAAATTTCAATCAATTCCCATTCCTCACATCAAACTATGCATATAACAATAGCTTTTATGCTGAATGACGGCTATCCGGCTGTCCCTATCCAAAAATTGAGAAAGCCATAAGTGTCCCTACCTACTTTGCGCCGAAGCAATACGAATCAAAAAGAACTACGAATGGGGACTTAGAATAATTTTTCATTTTTCCCAACTTTGAAAATAATCACTTGAAAAAAATCTTAGAATCCAAAGAATAGTATACTTGATCGTTCTACAAGTCGAAAATTGGAAAAATAAGTGATATTTTTGCTTGATGCTATTTTTGTCGGTATGCAAAATCGTTGTCAAGATTCTCAAACCTTAAAATCAGGCCAGCCGGCAAGTGGCGGGTGAAAATTTCAATCAATTCCCATTCCTCACATCAAACTATGCATATAACAATAGCTTTTATGCTGAATGACGGCTATCCGGCTGTCCCTATCCAAAAATTGAGAAAGCCATAAGTGTCCCTACCTACTTTGCGCCGAAGCAATACGAATCAAAAAGAACTACGAATGGGGACTTAGAATAATTTTTCATTTTTCCCAACTTTGAAAATAATCACTTGAAAAAAATCTTAGAATCCAAAGAATAGTATACTTGATCGTTCTACAAGTCGAAAATTGGAAAAATAAGTGATATTTTTGCTTGATGCTATTTTTGTCGGTATGCAAAATCGTTGTCAAGATTCTCAAACCTTAAAATCAGGCCAGCCGGCAAGTGGCGGGTGAAAATTTCAATCAATTCCCATTCCTCACATCAAACTATGCATATAACAATAGCTTTTATGCTGAATGACGGCTATCCGGCTGTCCCTATCCAAAAATTGAGAAATCCATAAGTGTCCCTACCTACTTTGCGCCGAAGCAATACGAATCAAAAAGAACTACGAATGGGGACTTAGAATAATTTTTCATTTTTCCCAACTTTGAAAATAATCACTTGAAAAAAATCTTAGAATCCAAAGAATAGTATACTTGATCGTTCTACAAGTCGAAAATTGGAAAAATAAGTGATATTTTTGCTTGATGCTATTTTTGTCGGTATGCAAAATCGTTGTCAAGATTCTCAAACCTTAAAATCAGGCCAGCCGGCAATTGGCGGGTGAAAATTTCAATCAATTCCCATTCCTCACATCAAACTATGCATATAACAATAGCTTTTATGCTGAATGACGGCTATCCGGCTGTCCCTATCCAAAAATTGAGAAAGCCATAAGTGTCCCTACCTACTTTGCGCCGAAGCAATACGAATCAAAAAGAACTACGAATGGGGACTCAGAATAATTTTTCATTTTTCCCAACTTTGAAAATAATCACTTGAAAAAAATCTTAGAATCCAAAGAATAGTATACTTGATCGTTCTACAAGTCGAAAATTGGAAAAATAAGTGATATTTTTGCTTGATGCTATTTTTGTCGGTATGCAAAATCGTTGTCAAGATTCTCAAACCTTAAAATCAGGCCAGCCGGCAAGTGGCGGGTGAAAATTTCAATCAATTCCCATTCCTCACATCAAACTATGCATATAACAATAGCTTTTATGCTGAATGACGGCTATCCGGCTGTCCCTATCCAAAAATTGAGAAATCCATAAGTGTCCCTACCTACTTTGCGCCGAAGCAATACGAATCAAAAAGAACTACGAATGGGGACTTAGAATAATTTTTCATTTTTCCCAACTTTGAAAATAATCACTTGAAAAAAATCTTAGAATCCAAAGAATAGTATACTTGATCGTTCTACAAGTCGAAAATTGGAAAAATAAGTGATATTTTTGCTTGATGCTATTTTTGTCGGTATGCAAAATCGTTGTCAAGATTCTCAAACCTTAAAATCAGGCCAGCCGGCAATTGGCGGGTGAAAATTTCAATCAATTCCCATTCCTCACATCAAACTATGCATATAACAATAGCTTTTATGCTGAATGACGGCTATCCGGCTGTCCCTATCCAAAAATTGAGAAAGCCATAAGTGTCCCTACCTACTTTGCGCCGAAGCAATACGAATCAAAAAGAACTACGAATGGGGACTTAGAATAATTTTTCATTTTTCCCAACTTTGAAAATGATCACTTGAAAAAAATCTTAGAATCCAAAGAATAGTATACTTGATCGTTCTACAAGTCGAAAATTGGAAAAATAAGTGATATTTTTGCTTGATGCTATTTTTGTCGGTATGCAAAATCGTTGTCAAGATTCTCAAACCTTAAAATCAGGCCAGCCGGCAAGTGGCGGGTGAAAATTTCAATCAATTCCCATTCCTCACATCAAACTATGCATATAACAATAGCTTTTATGCTGAATGACGGCTATCCGGCTGTCCCTATCCAAAAATTGAGAAATCCATAAGTGTCCCTACCTACTTTGCGCCGAAGCAATACGAATCAAAAAGAACTACGAATGGGGACTTAGAATAATTTTTCATTTTTCCCAACTTTGAAAATAATCACTTGAAAAAAAACTTAGAATCCAAAGAATAGTATACTTGATCGTTCTACAAGTCGAAAATTGGAAAAATAAGTGATATTTTTGCTTGATGCTATTTTTGTCGGTATGCAAAATCGTTGTCAAGATTCTCAAACCTTAAAATCAGGCCAGCCGGCAAGTGGCGGGTGAAAATTTCAATCAATTCCCATTCCTCACATCAAACTATGCATATAACAATAGCTTTTATGCTGAATGACGGCTATCCGGCTGTCCCTATCCAAAAATTGAGAAATCCATAAGTGTCCCTACCTACTTTGCGCCGAAGCAATACGAATCAAAAAGAACTACGAATGGGGACTTAGAATAATTTTTCATTTTTCCCAACTTTGAAAATAATCACTTGAAAAAAATCTTAGAATCCAAAGAATAGTATACTTGATCGTTCTACAAGTCGAAAATTGGAAAAATAAGTGATATTTTTGCTTGATGCTATTTTTGTCGGTATGCAAAATCGTTGTCAAGATTCTCAAACCTTAAAATCAGGCCAGCCGGCAATTGGCGGGTGAAAATTTCAATCAATTCCCATTCCTCACATCAAACTATGCATATAACAATAGCTTTTATGCTGAATGACGGCTATCCGGCTGTCCCTATCCAAAAATTGAGAAAGCCATAAGTGTCCCTACCTACTTTGCGCCGAAGCAATACGAATCAAAAAGAACTACGAATGGGGACTTAGAATAATTTTTCATTTTTCCCAACTTTGAAAATGATCACTTGAAAAAAATCTTAGAATCCAAAGAATAGTATACTTGATCGTTCTACAAGTCGAAAATTGGAAAAATAAGTGATATTTTTGCTTGATGCTATTTTTGTCGGTATGCAAAATCGTTGTCAAGATTCTCAAACCTTAAAATCAGGCCAGCCGGCAATTGGCGGGTGAAAATTTCAATCAATTCCCATTCCTCACATCAAACTATGCATATAACAATAGCTTTTATGCTGAATGACGGCTATCCGGCTGTCCCTATCCAAAAATTGAGAAAGCCATAAGTGTCCCTACCTACTTTGCGCCGAAGCAATACGAATCAAAAAGAACTACGAATGGGGACTTAGAATAATTTTTCATTTTTCCCAACTTTGAAAATGATCACTTGAAAAAAATCTTAGAATCCAAAGAATAGTATACTTGATCGTTCTACAAGTCGAAAATTGGAAAAATAAGTGATATTTTTGCTTGATGCTATTTTTGTCGGTATGCAAAATCGTTGTCAAGATTCTCAAACCTTAAAATCAGGCCAGCCGGCAATTGGCGGGTGAAAATTTCAATCAATTCCCATTCCTCACATCAAACTATGCATATAACAATAGCTTTTATGCTGAATGACGGCTATCCGGCTGTCCCTATCCAAAAATTGAGAAAGCCATAAGTGTCCCTACCTACTTTGCGCCGAAGCAATACGAATCAAAAAGAACTACGAATGGGGACTTAGAATAATTTTTCATTTTTCCCAACTTTGAAAATGATCACTTGAAAAAAATCTTAGAATCCAAAGAATAGTATACTTGATCGTTCTACAAGTCGAAAATTGGAAAAATAAGTGATATTTTTGCTTGATGCTATTTTTGTCGGTATGCAAAATCGTTGTCAAGATTCTCAAACCTTAAAATCAGGCCAGCCGGCAATTGGCGGGTGAAAATTTCAATCAATTCCCATTCCTCACATCAAACTATGCATATAACAATAGCTTTTATGCTGAATGACGGCTATCCGGCTGTCCCTATCCAAAAATTGAGAAAGCCATAAGTGTCCCTACCTACTTTGCGCCGAAGCAATACGAATCAAAAAGAACTACGAATGGGGACTTAGAATAATTTTTCATTTTTCCCAACTTTGAAAATAATCACTTGAAAAAAATCTTAGAATCCAAAGAATAGTATACTTGATCGTTCTACAAGTCGAAAATTGGAAAAATAAGTGATATTTTTGCTTGATGCTATTTTTGTCGGTATGCAAAATCGTTGTCAAGATTCTCAAACCTTAAAATCAGGCCAGCCGGCAATTGGCGGGTGAAAATTTCAATCAATTCCCATTCCTCACATCAAACTATGCATATAACAATAGCTTTTATGCTGAATGACGGCTATCCGGCTGTCCCTATCCAAAAATTGAGAACGCCATAAGTGTCCCTACCTACTTTGCGCCGAAGCAATACGAATCAAAAAGAACTACGAATGGGGACTTAGAATAATTTTTCATTTTTCCCAACTTTGAAAATAATCACTTGAAAAAAATCTTAGAATCCAAAGAATAGTATACTTGATCGTTCTACAAGTCGAAAATTGGAAAAATAAGTGATATTTTTGCTTGATGCTATTTTTGTCGGTATGCAAAATCGTTGTCAAGATTCTCAAACCTTAAAATCAGGCCAGCCGGCAATTGGCGGGTGAAAATTTCAATCAATTCCCATTCCTCACATCAAACTATGCATATAACAATAGCTTTTATGCTGAATGACGGCTATCCGGCTGTCCCTATCCAAAAACTGAGAAATCCATAAGTGTCCCTACCTACTTTGCGCCGAAGCAATACGAATCAAAAAGAACTACGAATGGGGACTTAGAATAATTTTTCATTTTTCCCAACTTTGAAAATAATCACTTGAAAAAAATCTTAGAATCCAAAGAATAGTATACTTGATCGTTCTACAAGTCGAAAATTGGAAAAATAAGTGATATTTTTGCTTGATGCTATTTTTGTCGGTATGCAAAATCGTTGTCAAGATTCTCAAACCTTAAAATCAGGCCAGCCGGCAATTGGCGGGTGAAAATTTCAATCAATTCCCATTCCTCACATCAAACTATGCATATAACAATAGCTTTTATGCTGAATGACGGCTATCCGGCTGTCCCTATCCAAAAATTGAGAAAGCCATAAGTGTCCCTACCTACTTTGCGCCGAAGCAATACGAATCAAAAAGAACTACGAATGGGGACTTAGAATAATTTTTCATTTTTCCCAACTTTGAAAATGATCACTTGAAAAAAATCTTAGAATCCAAAGAATAGTATACTTGATCGTTCTACAAGTCGAAAATTGGAAAAATAAGTGATATTTTTGCTTGATGCTATTTTTGTCGGTATGCAAAATCGTTGTCAAGATTCTCAAACCTTAAAATCAGGCCAGCCGGCAATTGGCGGGTGAAAATTTCAATCAATTCCCATTCCTCACATCAAACTATGCATATAACAATAGCTTTTATGCTGAATGACGGCTATCCGGCTGTCCCTATCCAAAAATTGAGAAAGCCATAAGTGTCCCTACCTACTTTGCGCCGAAGCAATACGAATCAAAAAGAACTACGAATGGGGACTTAGAATAATTTTTCATTTTTCCCAACTTTGAAAATGATCACTTGAAAAAAATCTTAGAATCCAAAGAATAGTATACTTGATCGTTCTACAAGTCGAAAATTGGAAAAATAAGTGATATTTTTGCTTGATGCTATTTTTGTCGGTATGCAAAATCGTTGTCAAGATTCTCAAACCTTAAAATCAGGCCAGCCGGCAATTGGCGGGTGAAAATTTCAATCAATTCCCATTCCTCACATCAAACTATGCATATAACAATAGCTTTTATGCTGAATGACGGCTATCCGGCTGTCCCTATCCAAAAATTGAGAAAGCCATAAGTGTCCCTACCTACTTTGCGCCGAAGCAATACGAATCAAAAAGAACTACGAATGGGGACTTAGAATAATTTTTCATTTTTCCCAACTTTGAAAATGATCACTTGAAAAAAATCTTAGAATCCAAAGAATAGTATACTTGATCGTTCTACAAGTCGAAAATTGGAAAAATAAGTGATATTTTTGCTTGATGCTATTTTTGTCGGTATGCAAAATCGTTGTCAAGATTCTCAAACCTTAAAATCAGGCCAGCCGGCAAGTGGCGGGTGAAAATTTCAATCAATTCCCATTCCTCACATCAAACTATGCATATAACAATAGCTTTTATGCTGAATGACGGCTATCCGGCTGTCCCTATCCAAAAATTGAGAAAGCCATAAGTGTCCCTACCTACTTTGCGCCGAAGCAATACGAATCAAAAAGAACTACGAATGGGGACTTAGAATAATTTTTCATTTTTCCCAACTTTGAAAATAATCACTTGAAAAAAATCTTAGAATCCAAAGAATAGTATACTTGATCGTTCTACAAGTCGAAAATTGGAAAAATAAGTGATATTTTTGCTTGATGCTATTTTTGTCGGTATGCAAAATCGTTGTCAAGATTCTCAAACCTTAAAATCAGGCCAGCCGGCAATTGGCGGGTGAAAATTTCAATCAATTCCCATTCCTCACATCAAACTATGCATATAACAATAGCTTTTATGCTGAATGACGGCTATCCGGCTGTCCCTATCCAAAAATTGAGAACGCCATAAGTGTCCCTACCTACTTTGCGCCGAAGCAATACGAATCAAAAAGAACTACGAATGGGGACTTAGAATAATTTTTCATTTTTCCCAACTTTGAAAATAATCACTTGAAAAAAATCTTAGAATCCAAAGAATAGTATACTTGATCGTTCTACAAGTCGAAAATTGGAAAAATAAGTGATATTTTTGCTTGATGCTATTTTTGTCGGTATGCAAAATCGTTGTCAAGATTCTCAAACCTTAAAATCAGGCCAGCCGGCAATTGGCGGGTGAAAATTTCAATCAATTCCCATTCCTCACATCAAACTATGCATATAACAATAGCTTTTATGCTGAATGACGGCTATCCGGCTGTCCCTATCCAAAAACTGAGAAATCCATAAGTGTCCCTACCTACTTTGCGCCGAAGCAATACGAATCAAAAAGAACTACGAATGGGGACTTAGAATAATTTTTCATTTTTCCCAACTTTGAAAATAATCACTTGAAAAAAAACTTAGAATCCAAAGAATAGTATACTTGATCGTTCTACAAGTCGAAAATTGGAAAAATAAGTGATATTTTTGCTTGATGCTATTTTTGTCGGTATGCAAAATCGTTGTCAAGATTCTCAAACCTTAAAATCAGGCCAGCCGGCAAGTGGCGGGTGAAAATTTCAATCAATTCCCATTCCTCACATCAAACTATGCATATAACAATAGCTTTTATGCTGAATGACGGCTATCCGGCTGTCCCTATCCAAAAATTGAGAAAGCCATAAGTGTCCCTACCTACTTTGCGCCGAAGCAATACGAATCAAAAAGAACTACGAATGGGGACTTAGAATAATTTTTCATTTTTCCCAACTTTGAAAATAATCACTTGAAAAAAATCTTAGAATCCAAAGAATAGTATACTTGATCGTTCTACAAGTCGAAAATTGGAAAAATAAGTGATATTTTTGCTTGATGCTATTTTTGTCGGTATGCAAAATCGTTGTCAAGATTCTCAAACCTTAAAATCAGGCCAGCCGGCAAGTGGCGGGTGAAAATTTCAATCAATTCCCATTCCTCACATCAAACTATGCATATAACAATAGCTTTTATGCTGAATGACGGCTATCCGGCTGTCCCTATCCAAAAATTGAGAAAGCCATAAGTGTCCCTACCTACTTTGCGCCGAAGCAATACGAATCAAAAAGAACTACGAATGGGGACTTAGAATAATTTTTCATTTTTCCCAACTTTGAAAATAATCACTTGAAAAAAATCTTAGAATCCAAAGAATAGTATACTTGATCGTTCTACAAGTCGAAAATTGGAAAAATAAGTGATATTTTTGCTTGATGCTATTTTTGTCGGTATGCAAAATCGTTGTCAAGATTCTCAAACCTTAAAATCAGGCCAGCCGGCAAGTGGCGGGTGAAAATTTCAATCAATTCCCATTCCTCACATCAAACTATGCATATAACAATAGCTTTTATGCTGAATGACGGCTATCCGGCTGTCCCTATCCAAAAATTGAGAAATCCATAAGTGTCCCTACCTACTTTGCGCCGAAGCAATACGAATCAAAAAGAACTACGAATGGGGACTTAGAATAATTTTTCATTTTTCCCAACTTTGAAAATAATCACTTGAAAAAAATCTTAGAATCCAAAGAATAGTATACTTGATCGTTCTACAAGTCGAAAATTGGAAAAATAAGTGATATTTTTGCTTGATGCTATTTTTGTCGGTATGCAAAATCGTTGTCAAGATTCTCAAACCTTAAAATCAGGCCAGCCGGCAATTGGCGGGTGAAAATTTCAATCAATTCCCATTCCTCACATCAAACTATGCATATAACAATAGCTTTTATGCTGAATGACGGCTATCCGGCTGTCCCTATCCAAAAATTGAGAAAGCCATAAGTGTCCCTACCTACTTTGCGCCGAAGCAATACGAATCAAAAAGAACTACGAATGGGGACTCAGAATAATTTTTCATTTTTCCCAACTTTGAAAATAATCACTTGAAAAAAATCTTAGAATCCAAAGAATAGTATACTTGATCGTTCTACAAGTCGAAAATTGGAAAAATAAGTGATATTTTTGCTTGATGCTATTTTTGTCGGTATGCAAAATCGTTGTCAAGATTCTCAAACCTTAAAATCAGGCCAGCCGGCAAGTGGCGGGTGAAAATTTCAATCAATTCCCATTCCTCACATCAAACTATGCATATAACAATAGCTTTTATGCTGAATGACGGCTATCCGGCTGTCCCTATCCAAAAATTGAGAAATCCATAAGTGTCCCTACCTACTTTGCGCCGAAGCAATACGAATCAAAAAGAACTACGAATGGGGACTTAGAATAATTTTTCATTTTTCCCAACTTTGAAAATAATCACTTGAAAAAAAACTTAGAATCCAAAGAATAGTATACTTGATCGTTCTACAAGTCGAAAATTGGAAAAATAAGTGATATTTTTGCTTGATGCTATTTTTGTCGGTATGCAAAATCGTTGTCAAGATTCTCAAACCTTAAAATCAGGCCAGCCGGCAAGTGGCGGGTGAAAATTTCAATCAATTCCCATTCCTCACATCAAACTATGCATATAACAATAGCTTTTATGCTGAATGACGGCTATCCGGCTGTCCCTATCCAAAAATTGAGAAAGCCATAAGTGTCCCTACCTACTTTGCGCCGAAGCAATACGAATCAAAAAGAACTACGAATGGGGACTTAGAATAATTTTTCATTTTTCCCAACTTTGAAAATGATCACTTGAAAAAAATCTTAGAATCCAAAGAATAGTATACTTGATCGTTCTACAAGTCGAAAATTGGAAAAATAAGTGATATTTTTGCTTGATGCTATTTTTGTCGGTATGCAAAATCGTTGTCAAGATTCTCAAACCTTAAAATCAGGCCAGCCGGCAAGTGGCGGGTGAAAATTTCAATCAATTCCCATTCCTCACATCAAACTATGCATATAACAATAGCTTTTATGCTGAATGACGGCTATCCGGCTGTCCCTATCCAAAAATTGAGAAATCCATAAGTGTCCCTACCTACTTTGCGCCGAAGCAATACGAATCAAAAAGAACTACGAATGGGGACTTAGAATAATTTTTCATTTTTCCCAACTTTGAAAATAATCACTTGAAAAAAAACTTAGAATCCAAAGAATAGTATACTTGATCGTTCTACAAGTCGAAAATTGGAAAAATAAGTGATATTTTTGCTTGATGCTATTTTTGTCGGTATGCAAAATCGTTGTCAAGATTCTCAAACCTTAAAATCAGGCCAGCCGGCAAGTGGCGGGTGAAAATTTCAATCAATTCCCATTCCTCACATCAAACTATGCATATAACAATAGCTTTTATGCTGAATGACGGCTATCCGGCTGTCCCTATCCAAAAATTGAGAAATCCATAAGTGTCCCTACCTACTTTGCGCCGAAGCAATACGAATCAAAAAGAACTACGAATGGGGACTTAGAATAATTTTTCATTTTTCCCAACTTTGAAAATAATCACTTGAAAAAAATCTTAGAATCCAAAGAATAGTATACTTGATCGTTCTACAAGTCGAAAATTGGAAAAATAAGTGATATTTTTGCTTGATGCTATTTTTGTCGGTATGCAAAATCGTTGTCAAGATTCTCAAACCTTAAAATCAGGCCAGCCGGCAATTGGCGGGTGAAAATTTCAATCAATTCCCATTCCTCACATCAAACTATGCATATAACAATAGCTTTTATGCTGAATGACGGCTATCCGGCTGTCCCTATCCAAAAATTGAGAAAGCCATAAGTGTCCCTACCTACTTTGCGCCGAAGCAATACGAATCAAAAAGAACTACGAATGGGGACTTAGAATAATTTTTCATTTTTCCCAACTTTGAAAATGATCACTTGAAAAAAATCTTAGAATCCAAAGAATAGTATACTTGATCGTTCTACAAGTCGAAAATTGGAAAAATAAGTGATATTTTTGCTTGATGCTATTTTTGTCGGTATGCAAAATCGTTGTCAAGATTCTCAAACCTTAAAATCAGGCCAGCCGGCAATTGGCGGGTGAAAATTTCAATCAATTCCCATTCCTCACATCAAACTATGCATATAACAATAGCTTTTATGCTGAATGACGGCTATCCGGCTGTCCCTATCCAAAAATTGAGAAAGCCATAAGTGTCCCTACCTACTTTGCGCCGAAGCAATACGAATCAAAAAGAACTACGAATGGGGACTTAGAATAATTTTTCATTTTTCCCAACTTTGAAAATGATCACTTGAAAAAAATCTTAGAATCCAAAGAATAGTATACTTGATCGTTCTACAAGTCGAAAATTGGAAAAATAAGTGATATTTTTGCTTGATGCTATTTTTGTCGGTATGCAAAATCGTTGTCAAGATTCTCAAACCTTAAAATCAGGCCAGCCGGCAATTGGCGGGTGAAAATTTCAATCAATTCCCATTCCTCACATCAAACTATGCATATAACAATAGCTTTTATGCTGAATGACGGCTATCCGGCTGTCCCTATCCAAAAATTGAGAAAGCCATAAGTGTCCCTACCTACTTTGCGCCGAAGCAATACGAATCAAAAAGAACTACGAATGGGGACTTAGAATAATTTTTCATTTTTCCCAACTTTGAAAATGATCACTTGAAAAAAATCTTAGAATCCAAAGAATAGTATACTTGATCGTTCTACAAGTCGAAAATTGGAAAAATAAGTGATATTTTTGCTTGATGCTATTTTTGTCGGTATGCAAAATCGTTGTCAAGATTCTCAAACCTTAAAATCAGGCCAGCCGGCAAGTGGCGGGTGAAAATTTCAATCAATTCCCATTCCTCACATCAAACTATGCATATAACAATAGCTTTTATGCTGAATGACGGCTATCCGGCTGTCCCTATCCAAAAATTGAGAAAGCCATAAGTGTCCCTACCTACTTTGCGCCGAAGCAATACGAATCAAAAAGAACTACGAATGGGGACTTAGAATAATTTTTCATTTTTCCCAACTTTGAAAATAATCACTTGAAAAAAATCTTAGAATCCAAAGAATAGTATACTTGATCGTTCTACAAGTCGAAAATTGGAAAAATAAGTGATATTTTTGCTTGATGCTATTTTTGTCGGTATGCAAAATCGTTGTCAAGATTCTCAAACCTTAAAATCAGGCCAGCCGGCAATTGGCGGGTGAAAATTTCAATCAATTCCCATTCCTCACATCAAACTATGCATATAACAATAGCTTTTATGCTGAATGACGGCTATCCGGCTGTCCCTATCCAAAAATTGAGAACGCCATAAGTGTCCCTACCTACTTTGCGCCGAAGCAATACGAATCAAAAAGAACTACGAATGGGGACTTAGAATAATTTTTCATTTTTCCCAACTTTGAAAATAATCACTTGAAAAAAATCTTAGAATCCAAAGAATAGTATACTTGATCGTTCTACAAGTCGAAAATTGGAAAAATAAGTGATATTTTTGCTTGATGCTATTTTTGTCGGTATGCAAAATCGTTGTCAAGATTCTCAAACCTTAAAATCAGGCCAGCCGGCAATTGGCGGGTGAAAATTTCAATCAATTCCCATTCCTCACATCAAACTATGCATATAACAATAGCTTTTATGCTGAATGACGGCTATCCGGCTGTCCCTATCCAAAAACTGAGAAATCCATAAGTGTCCCTACCTACTTTGCGCCGAAGCAATACGAATCAAAAAGAACTACGAATGGGGACTTAGAATAATTTTTCATTTTTCCCAACTTTGAAAATAATCACTTGAAAAAAAACTTAGAATCCAAAGAATAGTATACTTGATCGTTCTACAAGTCGAAAATTGGAAAAATAAGTGATATTTTTGCTTGATGCTATTTTTGTCGGTATGCAAAATCGTTGTCAAGATTCTCAAACCTTAAAATCAGGCCAGCCGGCAAGTGGCGGGTGAAAATTTCAATCAATTCCCATTCCTCACATCAAACTATGCATATAACAATAGCTTTTATGCTGAATGACGGCTATCCGGCTGTCCCTATCCAAAAATTGAGAAAGCCATAAGTGTCCCTACCTACTTTGCGCCGAAGCAATACGAATCAAAAAGAACTACGAATGGGGACTTAGAATAATTTTTCATTTTTCCCAACTTTGAAAATAATCACTTGAAAAAAATCTTAGAATCCAAAGAATAGTATACTTGATCGTTCTACAAGTCGAAAATTGGAAAAATAAGTGATATTTTTGCTTGATGCTATTTTTGTCGGTATGCAAAATCGTTGTCAAGATTCTCAAACCTTAAAATCAGGCCAGCCGGCAAGTGGCGGGTGAAAATTTCAATCAATTCCCATTCCTCACATCAAACTATGCATATAACAATAGCTTTTATGCTGAATGACGGCTATCCGGCTGTCCCTATCCAAAAATTGAGAAAGCCATAAGTGTCCCTACCTACTTTGCGCCGAAGCAATACGAATCAAAAAGAACTACGAATGGGGACTTAGAATAATTTTTCATTTTTCCCAACTTTGAAAATAATCACTTGAAAAAAATCTTAGAATCCAAAGAATAGTATACTTGATCGTTCTACAAGTCGAAAATTGGAAAAATAAGTGATATTTTTGCTTGATGCTATTTTTGTCGGTATGCAAAATCGTTGTCAAGATTCTCAAACCTTAAAATCAGGCCAGCCGGCAATTGGCGGGTGAAAATTTCAATCAATTCCCATTCCTCACATCAAACTATGCATATAACAATAGCTTTTATGCTGAATGACGGCTATCCGGCTGTCCCTATCCAAAAATTGAGAAAGCCATAAGTGTCCCTACCTACTTTGCGCCGAAGCAATACGAATCAAAAAGAACTACGAATGGGGACTTAGAATAATTTTTCATTTTTCCCAACTTTGAAAATAATCACTTGAAAAAAATCTTAGAATCCAAAGAATAGTATACTTGATCGTTCTACAAGTCGAAAATTGGAAAAATAAGTGATATTTTTGCTTGATGCTATTTTTGTCGGTATGCAAAATCGTTGTCAAGATTCTCAA
This sequence comes from Diachasmimorpha longicaudata, assembly GCF_034640455.1. NCBI lineage: Eukaryota > Metazoa > Arthropoda > Insecta > Hymenoptera > Braconidae > Diachasmimorpha > Diachasmimorpha longicaudata. Next base: position 38,151 of record NW_026973928.1, on the reverse strand, counting down.
ACCTTAAAATCAGGCCAGCCGGCAATTGGCGGGTGAAAATTTCAATCAATTCCCATTCCTCACATCAAACTATGCATATAACAATAGCTTTTATGCTGAATGACGGCTATCCGGCTGTCCCTATCCAAAAACTGAGAAATCCATAAGTGTCCCTACCTACTTTGCGCCGAAGCAATACGAATCAAAAAGAACTACGAATGGGGACTTAGAATAATTTTTCATTTTTCCCAACTTTGAAAATAATCACTTGAAAAAAAACTTAGAATCCAAAGAATAGTATACTTGATCGTTCTACAAGTCGAAAATTGGAAAAATAAGTGATATTTTTGCTTGATGCTATTTTTGTCGGTATGCAAAATCGTTGTCAAGATTCTCAAACCTTAAAATCAGGCCAGCCGGCAAGTGGCGGGTGAAAATTTCAATCAATTCCCATTCCTCACATCAAACTATGCATATAACAATAGCTTTTATGCTGAATGACGGCTATCCGGCTGTCCCTATCCAAAAATTGAGAAAGCCATAAGTGTCCCTACCTACTTTGCGCCGAAGCAATACGAATCAAAAAGAACTACGAATGGGGACTTAGAATAATTTTTCATTTTTCCCAACTTTGAAAATGATCACTTGAAAAAAATCTTAGAATCCAAAGAATAGTATACTTGATCGTTCTACAAGTCGAAAATTGGAAAAATAAGTGATATTTTTGCTTGATGCTATTTTTGTCGGTATGCAAAATCGTTGTCAAGATTCTCAAACCTTAAAATCAGGCCAGCCGGCAAGTGGCGGGTGAAAATTTCAATCAATTCCCATTCCTCACATCAAACTATGCATATAACAATAGCTTTTATGCTGAATGACGGCTATCCGGCTGTCCCTATCCAAAAATTGAGAAAGCCATAAGTGTCCCTACCTACTTTGCGCCGAAGCAATACGAATCAAAAAGAACTACGAATGGGGACTTAGAATAATTTTTCATTTTTCCCAACTTTGAAAATAATCACTTGAAAAAAAACTTAGAATCCAAAGAATAGTATACTTGATCGTTCTACAAGTCGAAAATTGGAAAAATAAGTGATATTTTTGCTTGATGCTATTTTTGTCGGTATGCAAAATCGTTGTCAAGATTCTCAAACCTTAAAATCAGGCCAGCCGGCAAGTGGCGGGTGAAAATTTCAATCAATTCCCATTCCTCACATCAAACTATGCATATAACAATAGCTTTTATGCTGAATGACGGCTATCCGGCTGTCCCTATCCAAAAATTGAGAAATCCATAAGTGTCCCTACCTACTTTGCGCCGAAGCAATACGAATCAAAAAGAACTACGAATGGGGACTTAGAATAATTTTTCATTTTTCCCAACTTTGAAAATAATCACTTGAAAAAAATCTTAGAATCCAAAGAATAGTATACTTGATCGTTCTACAAGTCGAAAATTGGAAAAATAAGTGATATTTTTGCTTGATGCTATTTTTGTCGGTATGCAAAATCGTTGTCAAGATTCTCAAACCTTAAAATCAGGCCAGCCGGCAATTGGCGGGTGAAAATTTCAATCAATTCCCATTCCTCACATCAAACTATGCATATAACAATAGCTTTTATGCTGAATGACGGCTATCCGGCTGTCCCTATCCAAAAATTGAGAAAGCCATAAGTGTCCCTACCTACTTTGCGCCGAAGCAATACGAATCAAAAAGAACTACGAATGGGGACTTAGAATAATTTTTCATTTTTCCCAACTTTGAAAATGATCACTTGAAAAAAATCTTAGAATCCAAAGAATAGTATACTTGATCGTTCTACAAGTCGAAAATTGGAAAAATAAGTGATATTTTTGCTTGATGCTATTTTTGTCGGTATGCAAAATCGTTGTCAAGATTCTCAAACCTTAAAATCAGGCCAGCCGGCAAGTGGCGGGTGAAAATTTCAATCAATTCCCATTCCTCACATCAAACTATGCATATAACAATAGCTTTTATGCTGAATGACGGCTATCCGGCTGTCCCTATCCAAAAATTGAGAAATCCATAAGTGTCCCTACCTACTTTGCGCCGAAGCAATACGAATCAAAAAGAACTACGAATGGGGACTTAGAATAATTTTTCATTTTTCCCAACTTTGAAAATAATCACTTGAAAAAAAACTTAGAATCCAAAGAATAGTATACTTGATCGTTCTACAAGTCGAAAATTGGAAAAATAAGTGATATTTTTGCTTGATGCTATTTTTGTCGGTATGCAAAATCGTTGTCAAGATTCTCAAACCTTAAAATCAGGCCAGCCGGCAAGTGGCGGGTGAAAATTTCAATCAATTCCCATTCCTCACATCAAACTATGCATATAACAATAGCTTTTATGCTGAATGACGGCTATCCGGCTGTCCCTATCCAAAAATTGAGAAATCCATAAGTGTCCCTACCTACTTTGCGCCGAAGCAATACGAATCAAAAAGAACTACGAATGGGGACTTAGAATAATTTTTCATTTTTCCCAACTTTGAAAATAATCACTTGAAAAAAATCTTAGAATCCAAAGAATAGTATACTTGATCGTTCTACAAGTCGAAAATTGGAAAAATAAGTGATATTTTTGCTTGATGCTATTTTTGTCGGTATGCAAAATCGTTGTCAAGATTCTCAAACCTTAAAATCAGGCCAGCCGGCAATTGGCGGGTGAAAATTTCAATCAATTCCCATTCCTCACATCAAACTATGCATATAACAATAGCTTTTATGCTGAATGACGGCTATCCGGCTGTCCCTATCCAAAAATTGAGAAAGCCATAAGTGTCCCTACCTACTTTGCGCCGAAGCAATACGAATCAAAAAGAACTACGAATGGGGACTTAGAATAATTTTTCATTTTTCCCAACTTTGAAAATGATCACTTGAAAAAAATCTTAGAATCCAAAGAATAGTATACTTGATCGTTCTACAAGTCGAAAATTGGAAAAATAAGTGATATTTTTGCTTGATGCTATTTTTGTCGGTATGCAAAATCGTTGTCAAGATTCTCAAACCTTAAAATCAGGCCAGCCGGCAAGTGGCGGGTGAAAATTTCAATCAATTCCCATTCCTCACATCAAACTATGCATATAACAATAGCTTTTATGCTGAATGACGGCTATCCGGCTGTCCCTATCCAAAAATTGAGAAATCCATAAGTGTCCCTACCTACTTTGCGCCGAAGCAATACGAATCAAAAAGAACTACGAATGGGGACTTAGAATAATTTTTCATTTTTCCCAACTTTGAAAATAATCACTTGAAAAAAATCTTAGAATCCAAAGAATAGTATACTTGATCGTTCTACAAGTCGAAAATTGGAAAAATAAGTGATATTTTTGCTTGATGCTATTTTTGTCGGTATGCAAAATCGTTGTCAAGATTCTCAAACCTTAAAATCAGGCCAGCCGGCAATTGGCGGGTGAAAATTTCAATCAATTCCCATTCCTCACATCAAACTATGCATATAACAATAGCTTTTATGCTGAATGACGGCTATCCGGCTGTCCCTATCCAAAAATTGAGAAAGCCATAAGTGTCCCTACCTACTTTGCGCCGAAGCAATACGAATCAAAAAGAACTACGAATGGGGACTTAGAATAATTTTTCATTTTTCCCAACTTTGAAAATGATCACTTGAAAAAAATCTTAGAATCCAAAGAATAGTATACTTGATCGTTCTACAAGTCGAAAATTGGAAAAATAAGTGATATTTTTGCTTGATGCTATTTTTGTCGGTATGCAAAATCGTTGTCAAGATTCTCAAACCTTAAAATCAGGCCAGCCGGCAATTGGCGGGTGAAAATTTCAATCAATTCCCATTCCTCACATCAAACTATGCATATAACAATAGCTTTTATGCTGAATGACGGCTATCCGGCTGTCCCTATCCAAAAATTGAGAAAGCCATAAGTGTCCCTACCTACTTTGCGCCGAAGCAATACGAATCAAAAAGAACTACGAATGGGGACTTAGAATAATTTTTCATTTTTCCCAACTTTGAAAATGATCACTTGAAAAAAATCTTAGAATCCAAAGAATAGTATACTTGATCGTTCTACAAGTCGAAAATTGGAAAAATAAGTGATATTTTTGCTTGATGCTATTTTTGTCGGTATGCAAAATCGTTGTCAAGATTCTCAAACCTTAAAATCAGGCCAGCCGGCAATTGGCGGGTGAAAATTTCAATCAATTCCCATTCCTCACATCAAACTATGCATATAACAATAGCTTTTATGCTGAATGACGGCTATCCGGCTGTCCCTATCCAAAAATTGAGAAAGCCATAAGTGTCCCTACCTACTTTGCGCCGAAGCAATACGAATCAAAAAGAACTACGAATGGGGACTTAGAATAATTTTTCATTTTTCCCAACTTTGAAAATGATCACTTGAAAAAAATCTTAGAATCCAAAGAATAGTATACTTGATCGTTCTACAAGTCGAAAATTGGAAAAATAAGTGATATTTTTGCTTGATGCTATTTTTGTCGGTATGCAAAATCGTTGTCAAGATTCTCAAACCTTAAAATCAGGCCAGCCGGCAAGTGGCGGGTGAAAATTTCAATCAATTCCCATTCCTCACATCAAACTATGCATATAACAATAGCTTTTATGCTGAATGACGGCTATCCGGCTGTCCCTATCCAAAAATTGAGAAAGCCATAAGTGTCCCTACCTACTTTGCGCCGAAGCAATACGAATCAAAAAGAACTACGAATGGGGACTTAGAATAATTTTTCATTTTTCCCAACTTTGAAAATAATCACTTGAAAAAAATCTTAGAATCCAAAGAATAGTATACTTGATCGTTCTACAAGTCGAAAATTGGAAAAATAAGTGATATTTTTGCTTGATGCTATTTTTGTCGGTATGCAAAATCGTTGTCAAGATTCTCAAACCTTAAAATCAGGCCAGCCGGCAATTGGCGGGTGAAAATTTCAATCAATTCCCATTCCTCACATCAAACTATGCATATAACAATAGCTTTTATGCTGAATGACGGCTATCCGGCTGTCCCTATCCAAAAATTGAGAAAGCCATAAGTGTCCCTACCTACTTTGCGCCGAAGCAATACGAATCAAAAAGAACTACGAATGGGGACTTAGAATAATTTTTCATTTTTCCCAACTTTGAAAATAATCACTTGAAAAAAATCTTAGAATCCAAAGAATAGTATACTTGATCGTTCTACAAGTCGAAAATTGGAAAAATAAGTGATATTTTTGCTTGATGCTATTTTTGTCGGTATGCAAAATCGTTGTCAAGATTCTCAAACCTTAAAATCAGGCCAGCCGGCAATTGGCGGGTGAAAATTTCAATCAATTCCCATTCCTCACATCAAACTATGCATATAACAATAGCTTTTATGCTGAATGACGGCTATCCGGCTGTCCCTATCCAAAAACTGAGAAATCCATAAGTGTCCCTACCTACTTTGCGCCGAAGCAATACGAATCAAAAAGAACTACGAATGGGGACTTAGAATAATTTTTCATTTTTCCCAACTTTGAAAATAATCACTTGAAAAAAAACTTAGAATCCAAAGAATAGTATACTTGATCGTTCTACAAGTCGAAAATTGGAAAAATAAGTGATATTTTTGCTTGATGCTATTTTTGTCGGTATGCAAAATCGTTGTCAAGATTCTCAAACCTTAAAATCAGGCCAGCCGGCAAGTGGCGGGTGAAAATTTCAATCAATTCCCATTCCTCACATCAAACTATGCATATAACAATAGCTTTTATGCTGAATGACGGCTATCCGGCTGTCCCTATCCAAAAATTGAGAAAGCCATAAGTGTCCCTACCTACTTTGCGCCGAAGCAATACGAATCAAAAAGAACTACGAATGGGGACTTAGAATAATTTTTCATTTTTCCCAACTTTGAAAATAATCACTTGAAAAAAATCTTAGAATCCAAAGAATAGTATACTTGATCGTTCTACAAGTCGAAAATTGGAAAAATAAGTGATATTTTTGCTTGATGCTATTTTTGTCGGTATGCAAAATCGTTGTCAAGATTCTCAAACCTTAAAATCAGGCCAGCCGGCAATTGGCGGGTGAAAATTTCAATCAATTCCCATTCCTCACATCAAACTATGCATATAACAATAGCTTTTATGCTGAATGACGGCTATGCGGCTGTCCCTATCCAAAAATTGAGAAAGCCATAAGTGTCCCTACCTACTTTGCGCCGAAGCAATACGAATCAAAAAGAACTACGAATGGGGACTTAGAATAATTTTTCATTTTTCCCAACTTTGAAAATAATCACTTGAAAAAAATCTTAGAATCCAAAGAATAGTATACTTGATCGTTCTACAAGTCGAAAATTGGAAAAATAAGTGATATTTTTGCTTGATGCTATTTTTGTCGGTATGCAAAATCGTTGTCAAGATTCTCAAACCTTAAAATCAGGCCAGCCGGCAATTGGCGGGTGAAAATTTCAATCAATTCCCATTCCTCACATCAAACTATGCATATAACAATAGCTTTTATGCTGAATGACGGCTATCCGGCTGTCCCTATCCAAAAACTGAGAAATCCATAAGTGTCCCTACCTACTTTGCGCCGAAGCAATACGAATCAAAAAGAACTACGAATGGGGACTTAGAATAATTTTTCATTTTTCCCAACTTTGAAAATAATCACTTGAAAAAAAACTTAGAATCCAAAGAATAGTATACTTGATCGTTCTACAAGTCGAAAATTGGAAAAATAAGTGATATTTTTGCTTGATGCTATTTTTGTCGGTATGCAAAATCGTTGTCAAGATTCTCAAACCTTAAAATCAGGCCAGCCGGCAAGTGGCGGGTGAAAATTTCAATCAATTCCCATTCCTCACATCAAACTATGCATATAACAATAGCTTTTATGCTGAATGACGGCTATCCGGCTGTCCCTATCCAAAAATTGAGAAATCCATAAGTGTCCCTACCTACTTTGCGCCGAAGCAATACGAATCAAAAAGAACTACGAATGGGGACTTAGAATAATTTTTCATTTTTCCCAACTTTGAAAATAATCACTTGAAAAAAATCTTAGAATCCAAAGAATAGTATACTTGATCGTTCTACAAGTCGAAAATTGGAAAAATAAGTGATATTTTTGCTTGATGCTATTTTTGTCGGTATGCAAAATCGTTGTCAAGATTCTCAAACCTTAAAATCAGGCCAGCCGGCAATTGGCGGGTGAAAATTTCAATCAATTCCCATTCCTCACATCAAACTATGCATATAACAATAGCTTTTATGCTGAATGACGGCTATCCGGCTGTCCCTATCCAAAAATTGAGAAAGCCATAAGTGTCCCTACCTACTTTGCGCCGAAGCAATACGAATCAAAAAGAACTACGAATGGGGACTTAGAATAATTTTTCATTTTTCCCAACTTTGAAAATGATCACTTGAAAAAAATCTTAGAATCCAAAGAATAGTATACTTGATCGTTCTACAAGTCGAAAATTGGAAAAATAAGTGATATTTTTGCTTGATGCTATTTTTGTCGGTATGCAAAATCGTTGTCAAGATTCTCAAACCTTAAAATCAGGCCAGCCGGCAAGTGGCGGGTGAAAATTTCAATCAATTCCCATTCCTCACATCAAACTATGCATATAACAATAGCTTTTATGCTGAATGACGGCTATCCGGCTGTCCCTATCCAAAAATTGAGAAAGCCATAAGTGTCCCTACCTACTTTGCGCCGAAGCAATACGAATCAAAAAGAACTACGAATGGGGACTTAGAATAATTTTTCATTTTTCCCAACTTTGAAAATAATCACTTGAAAAAAATCTTAGAATCCAAAGAATAGTATACTTGATCGTTCTACAAGTCGAAAATTGGAAAAATAAGTGATATTTTTGCTTGATGCTATTTTTGTCGGTATGCAAAATCGTTGTCAAGATTCTCAAACCTTAAAATCAGGCCAGCCGGCAATTGGCGGGTGAAAATTTCAATCAATTCCCATTCCTCACATCAAACTATGCATATAACAATAGCTTTTATGCTGAATGACGGCTATCCGGCTGTCCCTATCCAAAAATTGAGAAAGCCATAAGTGTCCCTACCTACTTTGCGCCGAAGCAATACGAATCAAAAAGAACTACGAATGGGGACTTAGAATAATTTTTCATTTTTCCCAACTTTGAAAATAATCACTTGAAAAAAATCTTAGAATCCAAAGAATAGTATACTTGATCGTTCTACAAGTCGAAAATTGGAAAAATAAGTGATATTTTTGCTTGATGCTATTTTTGTCGGTATGCAAAATCGTTGTCAAGATTCTCAAACCTTAAAATCAGGCCAGCCGGCAATTGGCGGGTGAAAATTTCAATCAATTCCCATTCCTCACATCAAACTATGCATATAACAATAGCTTTTATGCTGAATGACGGCTATCCGGCTGTCCCTATCCAAAAATTGAGAAAGCCATAAGTGTCCCTACCTACTTTGCGCCGAAGCAATACGAATCAAAAAGAACTACGAATGGGGACTTAGAATAATTTTTCATTTTTCCCAACTTTGAAAATGATCACTTGAAAAAAATCTTAGAATCCAAAGAATAGTATACTTGATCGTTCTACAAGTCGAAAATTGGAAAAATAAGTGATATTTTTGCTTGATGCTATTTTTGTCGGTATGCAAAATCGTTGTCAAGATTCTCAAACCTTAAAATCAGGCCAGCCGGCAAGTGGCGGGTGAAAATTTCAATCAATTCCCATTCCTCACATCAAACTATGCATATAACAATAGCTTTTATGCTGAATGACGGCTATCCGGCTGTCCCTATCCAAAAATTGAGAAAGCCATAAGTGTCCCTACCTACTTTGCGCCGAAGCAATACGAATCAAAAAGAACTACGAATGGGGACTTAGAATAATTTTTCATTTTTCCCAACTTTGAAAATAATCACTTGAAAAAAATCTTAGAATCCAAAGAATAGTATACTTGATCGTTCTACAAGTCGAAAATTGGAAAAATAAGTGATATTTTTGCTTGATGCTATTTTTGTCGGTATGCAAAATCGTTGTCAAGATTCTCAAACCTTAAAATCAGGCCAGCCGGCAAGTGGCGGGTGAAAATTTCAATCAATTCCCATTCCTCACATCAAACTATGCATATAACAATAGCTTTTATGCTGAATGACGGCTATCCGGCTGTCCCTATCCAAAAATTGAGAAAGCCATAAGTGTCCCTACCTACTTTGCGCCGAAGCAATACGAATCAAAAAGAACTACGAATGGGGACTTAGAATAATTTTTCATTTTTCCCAACTTTGAAAATAATCACTTGAAAAAAATCTTAGAATCCAAAGAATAGTATACTTGATCGTTCTACAAGTCGAAAATTGGAAAAATAAGTGATATTTTTGCTTGATGCTATTTTTGTCGGTATGCAAAATCGTTGTCAAGATTCTCAAACCTTAAAATCAGGCCAGCCGGCAAGTGGCGGGTGAAAATTTCAATCAATTCCCATTCCTCACATCAAACTATGCATATAACAATAGCTTTTATGCTGAATGACGGCTATCCGGCTGTCCCTATCCAAAAATTGAGAAATCCATAAGTGTCCCTACCTACTTTGCGCCGAAGCAATACGAATCAAAAAGAACTACGAATGGGGACTTAGAATAATTTTTCATTTTTCCCAACTTTGAAAATAATCACTTGAAAAAAAACTTAGAATCCAAAGAATAGTATACTTGATCGTTCTACAAGTCGAAAATTGGAAAAATAAGTGATATTTTTGCTTGATGCTATTTTTGTCGGTATGCAAAATCGTTGTCAAGATTCTCAAACCTTAAAATCAGGCCAGCCGGCAAGTGGCGGGTGAAAATTTCAATCAATTCCCATTCCTCACATCAAACTATGCATATAACAATAGCTTTTATGCTGAATGACGGCTATCCGGCTGTCCCTATCCAAAAATTGAGAAATCCATAAGTGTCCCTACCTACTTTGCGCCGAAGCAATACGAATCAAAAAGAACTACGAATGGGGACTTAGAATAATTTTTCATTTTTCCCAACTTTGAAAATAATCACTTGAAAAAAATCTTAGAATCCAAAGAATAGTATACTTGATCGTTCTACAAGTCGAAAATTGGAAAAATAAGTGATATTTTTGCTTGATGCTATTTTTGTCGGTATGCAAAATCGTTGTCAAGATTCTCAAACCTTAAAATCAGGCCAGCCGGCAATTGGCGGGTGAAAATTTCAATCAATTCCCATTCCTCACATCAAACTATGCATATAACAATAGCTTTTATGCTGAATGACGGCTATCCGGCTGTCCCTATCCAAAAATTGAGAAAGCCATAAGTGTCCCTACCTACTTTGCGCCGAAGCAATACGAATCAAAAAGAACTACGAATGGGGACTTAGAATAATTTTTCATTTTTCCCAACTTTGAAAATAATCACTTGAAAAAAATCTTAGAATCCAAAGAATAGTATACTTGATCGTTCTACAAGTCGAAAATTGGAAAAATAAGTGATATTTTTGCTTGATGCTATTTTTGTCGGTATGCAAAATCGTTGTCAAGATTCTCAAACCTTAAAATCAGGCCAGCCGGCAATTGGCGGGTGAAAATTTCAATCAATTCCCATTCCTCACATCAAACTATGCATATAACAATAGCTTTTATGCTGAATGACGGCTATCCGGCTGTCCCTATCCAAAAATTGAGAAAGCCATAAGTGTCCCTACCTACTTTGCGCCGAAGCAATACGAATCAAAAAGAACTACGAATGGGGACTTAGAATAATTTTTCATTTTTCCCAACTTTGAAAATGATCACTTGAAAAAAATCTTAGAATCCAAAGAATAGTATACTTGATCGTTCTACAAGTCGAAAATTGGAAAAATAAGTGATATTTTTGCTTGATGCTATTTTTGTCGGTATGCAAAATCGTTGTCAAGATTCTCAAACCTTAAAATCAGGCCAGCCGGCAAGTGGCGGGTGAAAATTTCAATCAATTCCCATTCCTCACATCAAACTATGCATATAACAATAGCTTTTATGCTGAATGACGGCTATCCGGCTGTCCCTATCCAAAAATTGAGAAAGCCATAAGTGTCCCTACCTACTTTGCGCCGAAGCAATACGAATCAAAAAGAACTACGAATGGGGACTTAGAATAATTTTTCATTTTTCCCAACTTTGAAAATAATCACTTGAAAAAAATCTTAGAATCCAAAGAATAGTATACTTGATCGTTCTACAAGTCGAAAATTGGAAAAATAAGTGATATTTTTGCTTGATGCTATTTTTGTCGGTATGCAAAATCGTTGTCAAGATTCTCAAACCTTAAAATCAGGCCAGCCGGCAATTGGCGGGTGAAAATTTCAATCAATTCCCATTCCTCACATCAAACTATGCATATAACAATAGCTTTTATGCTGAATGACGGCTATCCGGCTGTCCCTATCCAAAAATTGAGAAAGCCATAAGTGTCCCTACCTACTTTGCGCCGAAGCAATACGAATCAAAAAGAACTACGAATGGGGACTTAGAATAATTTTTCATTTTTCCCAACTTTGAAAATAATCACTTGAAAAAAATCTTAGAATCCAAAGAATAGTATACTTGATCGTTCTACAAGTCGAAAATTGGAAAAATAAGTGATATTTTTGCTTGATGCTATTTTTGTCGGTATGCAAAATCGTTGTCAAGATTCTCAAACCTTAAAATCAGGCCAGCCGGCAAGTGGCGGGTGAAAATTTCAATCAATTCCCATTCCTCACATCAAACTATGCATATAACAATAGCTTTTATGCTGAATGACGGCTATCCGGCTGTCCCTATCCAAAAATTGAGAAAGCCATAAGTGTCCCTACCTACTTTGCGCCGAAGCAATACGAATCAAAAAGAACTACGAATGGGGACTTAGAATAATTTTTCATTTTTCCCAACTTTGAAAATAATCACTTGAAAAAAATCTTAGAATCCAAAGAATAGTATACTTGATCGTTCTACAAGTCGAAAATTGGAAAAATAAGTGATATTTTTGCTTGATGCTATTTTTGTCGGTATGCAAAATCGTTGTCAAGATTCTCAAACCTTAAAATCAGGCCAGCCGGCAAGTGGCGGGTGAAAATTTCAATCAATTCCCATTCCTCACATCAAACTATGCATATAACAATAGCTTTTATGCTGAATGACGGCTATCCGGCTGTCCCTATCCAAAAATTGAGAAATCCATAAGTGTCCCTACCTACTTTGCGCCGAAGCAATACGAATCAAAAAGAACTACGAATGGGGACTTAGAATAATTTTTCATTTTTCCCAACTTTGAAAATAATCACTTGAAAAAAATCTTAGAATCCAAAGAATAGTATACTTGATCGTTCTACAAGTCGAAAATTGGAAAAATAAGTGATATTTTTGCTTGATGCTATTTTTGTCGGTATGCAAAATCGTTGTCAAGATTCTCAAACCTTAAAATCAGGCCAGCCGGCAATTGGCGGGTGAAAATTTCAATCAATTCCCATTCCTCACATCAAACTATGCATATAACAATAGCTTTTATGCTGAATGACGGCTATCCGGCTGTCCCTATCCAAAAATTGAGAAAGCCATAAGTGTCCCTACCTACTTTGCGCCGAAGCAATACGAATCAAAAAGAACTACGAATGGGGACTCAGAATAATTTTTCATTTTTCCCAACTTTGAAAATAATCACTTGAAAAAAATCTTAGAATCCAAAGAATAGTATACTTGATCGTTCTACAAGTCGAAAATTGGAAAAATAAGTGATATTTTTGCTTGATGCTATTTTTGTCGGTATGCAAAATCGTTGTCAAGATTCTCAAACCTTAAAATCAGGCCAGCCGGCAAGTGGCGGGTGAAAATTTCAATCAATTCCCATTCCTCACATCAAACTATGCATATAACAATAGCTTTTATGCTGAATGACGGCTATCCGGCTGTCCCTATCCAAAAATTGAGAAATCCATAAGTGTCCCTACCTACTTTGCGCCGAAGCAATACGAATCAAAAAGAACTACGAATGGGGACTTAGAATAATTTTTCATTTTTCCCAACTTTGAAAATAATCACTTGAAAAAAATCTTAGAATCCAAAGAATAGTATACTTGATCGTTCTACAAGTCGAAAATTGGAAAAATAAGTGATATTTTTGCTTGATGCTATTTTTGTCGGTATGCAAAATCGTTGTCAAGATTCTCAAACCTTAAAATCAGGCCAGCCGGCAATTGGCGGGTGAAAATTTCAATCAATTCCCATTCCTCACATCAAACTATGCATATAACAATAGCTTTTATGCTGAATGACGGCTATCCGGCTGTCCCTATCCAAAAATTGAGAAAGCCATAAGTGTCCCTACCTACTTTGCGCCGAAGCAATACGAATCAAAAAGAACTACGAATGGGGACTTAGAATAATTTTTCATTTTTCCCAACTTTGAAAATGATCACTTGAAAAAAATCTTAGAATCCAAAGAATAGTATACTTGATCGTTCTACAAGTCGAAAATTGGAAAAATAAGTGATATTTTTGCTTGATGCTATTTTTGTCGGTATGCAAAATCGTTGTCAAGATTCTCAAACCTTAAAATCAGGCCAGCCGGCAAGTGGCGGGTGAAAATTTCAATCAATTCCCATTCCTCACATCAAACTATGCATATAACAATAGCTTTTATGCTGAATGACGGCTATCCGGCTGTCCCTATCCAAAAATTGAGAAAGCCATAAGTGTCCCTACCTACTTTGCGCCGAAGCAATACGAATCAAAAAGAACTACGAATGGGGACTTAGAATAATTTTTCATTTTTCCCAACTTTGAAAATAATCACTTGAAAAAAATCTTAGAATCCAAAGAATAGTATACTTGATCGTTCTACAAGTCGAAAATTGGAAAAATAAGTGATATTTTTGCTTGATGCTATTTTTGTCGGTATGCAAAATCGTTGTCAAGATTCTCAAACCTTAAAATCAGGCCAGCCGGCAATTGGCGGGTGAAAATTTCAATCAATTCCCATTCCTCACATCAAACTATGCATATAACAATAGCTTTTATGCTGAATGACGGCTATCCGGCTGTCCCTATCCAAAAATTGAGAAAGCCATAAGTGTCCCTACCTACTTTGCGCCGAAGCAATACGAATCAAAAAGAACTACGAATGGGGACTTAGAATAATTTTTCATTTTTCCCAACTTTGAAAATAATCACTTGAAAAAAATCTTAGAATCCAAAGAATAGTATACTTGATCGTTCTACAAGTCGAAAATTGGAAAAATAAGTGATATTTTTGCTTGATGCTATTTTTGTCGGTATGCAAAATCGTTGTCAAGATTCTCAAACCTTAAAATCAGGCCAGCCGGCAAGTGGCGGGTGAAAATTTCAATCAATTCCCATTCCTCACATCAAACTATGCATATAACAATAGCTTTTATGCTGAATGACGGCTATCCGGCTGTCCCTATCCAAAAATTGAGAAAGCCATAAGTGTCCCTACCTACTTTGCGCCGAAGCAATACGAATCAAAAAGAACTACGAATGGGGACTTAGAATAATTTTTCATTTTTCCCAACTTTGAAAATAATCACTTGAAAAAAATCTTAGAATCCAAAGAATAGTATACTTGATCGTTCTACAAGTCGAAAATTGGAAAAATAAGTGATATTTTTGCTTGATGCTATTTTTGTCGGTATGCAAAATCGTTGTCAAGATTCTCAAACCTTAAAATCAGGCCAGCCGGCAAGTGGCGGGTGAAAATTTCAATCAATTCCCATTCCTCACATCAAACTATGCATATAACAATAGCTTTTATGCTGAATGACGGCTATCCGGCTGTCCCTATCCAAACCCCGCAGGGGGTGTAATGGCGGGTAAAACCGCCCTTACACACGGGGTGTGACGACCCCGCGGTCCCTGAGTCGAAATTGGTGTAAGGATTGCTATCCCCCTTTTGGGGGGTCTCAATAATTATACCAAGGGGGGGTACGGGTGCAGGGTGAAACCCTGTGCTCAAGGGGGGTTTCGAAGGGGGGGGGGATCGCGAATTGGGTCGCGAGGGAGGGCGAAATCGACAGGTGGAGGGGTGGTTCCACGTGGTGGAGGGTGCGGTCCGCGTGGTGGAGGGCGAGATCGGTGGGTGGTGGGCCGCGAGACCTACCTATTGGGGGGTTTGGTGGGGGAGGGTCGCGGTGGGGTGGGCCGGACTTCGGGAGTCGCGAGGGGGGGCGAAATCGGCTGGTGGAGGGGTGGTTCCACGTGGTGGAGGGCGGAATCGGTCGGTGGACGGGTAATTCCACGCGCGGGTGGGGGTTCGGGGGGACAGGCTGCTTCGCAGTGCGAAGGGCATGGACGCTGCGGTTCTCGCAAGTGGTTCCAGCCACGCGTTAGTAGTCGGAACCTCCCGCAACGGTGGAGGCCGGCGAAAACGCGACGCCACACGTGGGGGTTGGGTCAGGGGGAGTGGGTGGGTATCCCTCGGAAAAGGGGCGGTTCGCGGGGTGGTGCGGGGGAGGGGGGACTGGCTGCTTCGCAGTGCGAAGGGCATGGACATTGCGGTTCTCGCAACTAGTTCCAGCCACGCGCCAGTAGTTGGAACCTCCCGCAACGGTGGAGGCCGGCGAAAACGCGACGCCACACGTGGGGCTGGGTCTCAGGGGGAGTGGGTGGGTATCCCTCGGGAAAGGGACGGTTCGCGGGGTGGGTCGTCGGGTGGGATGGGTGGGTTCCCCCTTTCTGTGGGTCTGCTCCCTCTCTGCTCCTCTTTCGAGGGGAGTCGAGGCGGAGCACTCCTTCAGCGCCTCCACCGGGCCCCGATCCGAGCTCCCCAGCTCGGCGGGAACCGGAAGGCCCCCTCCCAGGGACGGCGCCCAGCGTCCCGAGCTACCCAGCTCGGTGCCGCGGGGAACCGCCCCCTCTAATCCTTAATCCTCTTATTCATTCTTTTTCTTGTACTTTTCAGCTTTTCAGCTCTTGCCTTTCGGCACGGCCGGCGACCGTATCGTCTACCTTCAACCATGGCAGAGCATTATTGGAAATCTATTCCGGAGGCAAAACTGCCCCCAATCGGATCTCCGGGGGGGCACAATAATGCGTCCGCCGTGCGGCGAAGTCTGCGCATCGCTTCCCAGCATGCCAGAACAACACCACCAGCGACTACATCGAGGGACCCAAGGAGGGTGGTGCCCTCAAGGGTTCGTAGTCGCCCGCCGTGCGCCGGGGTACTGCCCTCCCGACGAGGGAAAGGTTCCAGCCTTCGTGCTGTCCACGAGGACGTCGAGGACGTCGCAGGCAACGCGGGACTGACTGCGCAGCCGAGTCAGCCAACGCCGGGATCTTCAAGAACATCAACCGGTGAGTCCACTCAATTATTAGGTAGGGTTCGCGAGTGCCAAGTTAGATTAAGTAGGATCGATAGTCATCGCGTCGCGACCGGAGGCTCACCGGTACCCCCCGTTCCAATAGGTCATCCTCCCCGGACCCCTGCGATCGAGGGACCGGGCGCGCAACGCGACGTTAGAATACTGCAATTGAACATGTCCCGCTCAATTGCAGTAACCGGGGAGGTCTTCCAGTTAATTCGTAAAGAGCGTCTGGACATATTGTTGCTCCAGGAGCCGTATGCCATTCGGGAGGCGAACACCTGGGCCATCCGCGGCTTAGGAGTCGGAATGCGAATTGCCGCGAGCTCAACGGAGCGACCGTGGGCGGCCGTCGTTGCGTGCAACTCCATCGTGGAGATTGCTTACGTGTCCCAATTAAGTAATGCACATTGCGTTTGTGCTGAAGCCCGCGTCCCCGGTGGATCCTTCTTCGTCGTCTCCAGTTATTTTCAATACTCGGACGACATAGAAATCCACCTGAGGCAGCTTGAAAAGGTTCTCAGCTGTCTCAGGGGTCGCCGCGTTCTGGTGGCGGCCGATTCCAACGCCCAACACTCCCTTTGGAGCCCCAGGACCACTGACCGTGGTGTCCTCCTGGGCGAGCTCATCGAGTCTTTCGGTCTCCGCGTCGCGAATGATGCTAGGCAGGGCCCAACCTTCAGGAGTGCCGCAGGTACGTCGTTCATCGACGTCACACTGGCCACTCCTGGCATGTATAAATTCATACGTGCATGGAGGTTGGAGGACGAGTGGTCCACCGGTGACCACACGTCGGTTTTCTTTCGATTAGCGATCCGGAGTTCCTCACAGCGCGTCAATAACTCGGGAGTCGGCGAGGGCTCTACCATGCGGTTCAACGTTCGTCGGGCCGACTGGGAAAAGTTCGAAGCGACCCTCGATGAGGAGGCCCGTGAGAAACTCGTGGACCATCCGCTGGATTCTACAGCGGATGTTGAGAGAATGGCAGAAGTACTGGGTGACGTACTCACCAAAGCCTGCCAAGATTCGATGCCGCGCCGCAGACATTACCGTCGCGCGAATCCGTGGTGGACCGAGGAGCTGACCAGCAAACGCAAACTGGTCAGTCGTCTCCGAAACGGCTACCGAAGGGAGACTAACCCTGACGCGCGAAAAATTAAACAGAGTAGATATCGTGTAGTCCTGCGATCGTATACCAGGCTACTTAGGACATCTAAGGAAAATAGCTGGCGCGGATACATCACGACGGAAAGCAACGCGAATCCCTGGGGCTTTCACTACAAATACGCGGCTGATAAATTGCGCGTAGGCACGGTCCTCAGCACACTTAGAACCGCGAATGGCACGACACTTACAATGCGTGAGACTGCTGAGGTCTTGTTGGACACACACGTACCCGACGACGACCCCAACGCAGACACACCGCAACAGACCGACATCCGCGAACGCGTGAAGAACCTAAGGGTTGAAACAGAGGACGCACGAGACTTGACCGACGACCAACTTAAGGGTCTCGTCAAGACCCTTAAGAATGACAAAGCCCCAGGATGCGATTTAGTTGAAGTTAGGGTACTGAAAGTCGCGGTCATGAGGATGCCTCACATCTTCACGCGACTCTTCAACGCCTGCCTTAAGCACGGCGTTTTCCCCACCGTTTGGAAAGTCGGCACACTTCGTGCTCTCCTCAAAGGAGTTCACAAGGATGTGTCCGACCCCAAATCCTACCGTCCCATTTGCCTCTTGTCGGTTGTCGGGAAATTTTTCGAAAAGGTCCTGCACGGGATCCTTACGGCGAAAGTCCTTACTGAGGACAAAATATCAGGACGTCAATATGGCTTTCTGCCTGGACGATCCACGGAAGACGCGATAGTAGAGTTGCGTGAATTAGTCGAACGCGGTAACGACAAGAGGTACGTCATTGGACTCCTGTTCGATATCTCAGGTGCCTTTGACAACGTGTGGTGGCCCCTAGTCCTCCAGTCTTTGGCGGATCGAGACTGCCCGAAGAATGTCTTTGAAGTGCTCCGGAGCTACTTCGACAATCGGACTGTCAAGATCGCCTGGAGCGACCAAGAGGTTTCCAAGCCGGCCACCCGGGGCTGTCCGCAAGGATCAGTCCTCGGCCCCGCTTGCTGGAATCTCATGTTCGATGCCCTCCTCAAGAGCATCGAGCAGAATTTCGGCGAAATCGAAGTCGCCTACGCGGACGACCTTATCGCGGTCGTATCGGCCGACTCGCGTAAGGAAATAGAGAGGATAGGCCGAGCCGTCGCCGAACACATCGCGTCGTGGTGCGCATCAGCAAAGCTCGAACTGTCGAGGAGCAAGACAGAGGCAATTGTCCTGTCATGCAACTCGCAGAAGAGAGCGCCGCTGATGCAGTACAGGTGGGATCGGGCGCGAAGGACACGCCGACGCGTGAAACCAGTGTTGGACATCCGCCCACCCGAGATTAGGCTCGCCGGGGAGAAAATTAAATTCAAGGATAGCGTGAGGTACCTCGGGGTACACTTTAATAGGAATATGCGGGTCCGGACCCATACCGAACATATTCAAGAAAAGGCTAGGGTCCTCTTCACTCGGCTATCGGCCCTAATGCACAAGCATTGGGGACTCCGATACCGATCGGTTAAGGTAGTATTTCAGGGCGTTTTTCAGGCTGTCGCGTCGTATGCAGCCCACGGGTGGGTGGACCGGTGCACACTGTACGACTGGAGGAAACTCCGTACCGCGCAGAGGAGCGCGCTGCTGACGGTGACTGGCGCGTATAGGACGGCCTCACACGAAGCACTCTGCGCAGCGGCGGGAGTCCTTCCTGTGGACCTATTATTGAGGGAAAGAGCAGCGCGCTACCAAGCCAAGAAAGGCATTCCGGTCAGAATAGGAGACGTAGATATAGACCCCGCGAATCCGCGCGTTGGTAACAACGGCCGCCCGATCGAGGCCGTTGAGGAAATAAAAACAGAGATCCGAAATCTCTGGCGGAGTAGATTCGAGCGGGCTTCAACCGGGAGGAACGCCTTTGCGTTCTTCCCCGATACTGCGGCGCGCCTGGACGCAAAGTGGGTCGAATGCGACCACTGGGTCTCGCAGGTCCTGACAGGGCATGGGCAATTCCGGTCCTATCTTCACGACCGGGGCCTTGCCCAGTCACGCAACTGCGAGTGCGATCAGGCTGAAGACACAGTCCAGCACCTCATCATGGACTGTCCGATATATGCACCACAGCGGGAGTGCATCGCGGGAATAATCGGGAATCGCCCATGGCCCCAGGCGGCACAAGCGCTAGTGTCGTCCAGGGAGTCATTCGCCGTGTTCGCGGATTTTTGCAGGGAATGTATGTGGTTGAAATGCGTGGAAGCGTACGCGGAAATTAGAAATCGCGGCGACGATGAGTGAACGAATGAATGGGACCAACCAGCTCTCGTTGTCGGAGACGAGAGTCGTGGGACAGGAACCCGGTAACCTTCTCCGGGTAACCCTGTCCCGGTTGGAGATATGAATGAGAATTAGATTCACCTCTTCTCTTCTCTTTTCTTCCTCTTCCTCTTCTATTCTATTTCTTTTAATCCCAAATACCCTTATCCACTTTTCACATTCTGGGTGTCAGGCTGACACCAAGGACCACCGCCCCGAGGTTCCCCGCGGGAGCCATGCCTGCGTCAGTCACTTGTGACCTGGCGCCGTCATGGTTGCAAAGTGTCCTTCGGCCATCTGAACCGGCCGACAGTATGGATTTTTCCAACCCCCCCCTTGGCAGTGGGTAATGGCCTAAGTGTTTGTTATTATGTAAGTAGAGTAGATTAATAGGCCATGCGAGGTTTCCGAAAACCATAACCTGGCAAGGTTGTTTTCATACTACCGCATTGAGTGTCCCTATCCAAAAATTGAGAAATCCATAAGTGTCCCTACCTACTTTGCGCCGAAGCAATACGAATCAAAAAGAACTACGAATGGGGACTTAGAATAATTTTTCATTTTTCCCAACTTTGAAAATAATCACTTGAAAAAAATCTTAGAATCCAAAGAATAGTATACTTGATCGTTCTACAAGTCGAAAATTGGAAAAATAAGTGATATTTTTGCTTGATGCTATTTTTGTCGGTATGCAAAATCGTTGTCAAGATTCTCAAACCTTAAAATCAGGCCAGCCGGCAATTGGCGGGTGAAAATTTCAATCAATTCCCATTCCTCACATCAAACTATGCATATAACAATAGCTTTTATGCTGAATGACGGCTATCCGGCTGTCCCTATCCAAAAATTGAGAAAGCCATAAGTGTCCCTACCTACTTTGCGCCGAAGCAATACGAATCAAAAAGAACTACGAATGGGGACTCAGAATAATTTTTCATTTTTCCCAACTTTGAAAATAATCACTTGAAAAAAATCTTAGAATCCAAAGAATAGTATACTTGATCGTTCTACAAGTCGAAAATTGGAAAAATAAGTGATATTTTTGCTTGATGCTATTTTTGTCGGTATGCAAAATCGTTGTCAAGATTCTCAAACCTTAAAATCAGGCCAGCCGGCAAGTGGCGGGTGAAAATTTCAATCAATTCCCATTCCTCACATCAAACTATGCATATAACAATAGCTTTTATGCTGAATGACGGCTATCCGGCTGTCCCTATCCAAAAATTGAGAAATCCATAAGTGTCCCTACCTACTTTGCGCCGAAGCAATACGAATCAAAAAGAACTACGAATGGGGACTTAGAATAATTTTTCATTTTTCCCAACTTTGAAAATAATCACTTGAAAAAAATCTTAGAATCCAAAGAATAGTATACTTGATCGTTCTACAAGTCGAAAATTGGAAAAATAAGTGATATTTTTGCTTGATGCTATTTTTGTCGGTATGCAAAATCGTTGTCAAGATTCTCAAACCTTAAAATCAGGCCAGCCGGCAATTGGCGGGTGAAAATTTCAATCAATTCCCATTCCTCACATCAAACTATGCATATAACAATAGCTTTTATGCTGAATGACGGCTATCCGGCTGTCCCTATCCAAAAATTGAGAAAGCCATAAGTGTCCCTACCTACTTTGCGCCGAAGCAATACGAATCAAAAAGAACTACGAATGGGGACTTAGAATAATTTTTCATTTTTCCCAACTTTGAAAATGATCACTTGAAAAAAATCTTAGAATCCAAAGAATAGTATACTTGATCGTTCTACAAGTCGAAAATTGGAAAAATAAGTGATATTTTTGCTTGATGCTATTTTTGTCGGTATGCAAAATCGTTGTCAAGATTCTCAAACCTTAAAATCAGGCCAGCCGGCAAGTGGCGGGTGAAAATTTCAATCAATTCCCATTCCTCACATCAAACTATGCATATAACAATAGCTTTTATGCTGAATGACGGCTATCCGGCTGTCCCTATCCAAAAATTGAGAAATCCATAAGTGTCCCTACCTACTTTGCGCCGAAGCAATACGAATCAAAAAGAACTACGAATGGGGACTTAGAATAATTTTTCATTTTTCCCAACTTTGAAAATAATCACTTGAAAAAAAACTTAGAATCCAAAGAATAGTATACTTGATCGTTCTACAAGTCGAAAATTGGAAAAATAAGTGATATTTTTGCTTGATGCTATTTTTGTCGGTATGCAAAATCGTTGTCAAGATTCTCAAACCTTAAAATCAGGCCAGCCGGCAAGTGGCGGGTGAAAATTTCAATCAATTCCCATTCCTCACATCAAACTATGCATATAACAATAGCTTTTATGCTGAATGACGGCTATCCGGCTGTCCCTATCCAAAAATTGAGAAATCCATAAGTGTCCCTACCTACCTTGCGCCGAAGCAATACGAATCAAAAAGAAGTACGAATGGGGACTTAGAATAATTTTTCATTTTTCCCAACTTTGAAAATAATCACTTGAAAAAAATCTTAGAATCCAAAGAATAGTATACTTGATCGTTCTACAAGTCGAAAATTGGAAAAATAAGTGATATTTTTGCTTGATGCTATTTTTGTCGGTATGCAAAATCGTTGTCAAGATTCTCAAACCTTAAAATCAGGCCAGCCGGCAAGTGGCGGGTGAAAATTTCAATCAATTCCCATTCCTCACATCAAACTATGCATATAACAATAGCTTTTATGCTGAATGACGGCTATCCGGCTGTCCCTATCCAAAAATTGAGAAATCCATAAGTGTCCCTACCTACTTTGCGCCGAAGCAATACGAATCAAAAAGAACTACGAATGGGGACTTAGAATAATTTTTCATTTTTCCCAACTTTGAAAATAATCACTTGAAAAAAATCTTAGAATCCAAAGAATAGTATACTTGATCGTTCTACAAGTCGAAAATTGGAAAAATAAGTGATATTTTTGCTTGATGCTATTTTTGTCGGTATGCAAAATCGTTGTCAAGATTCTCAAACCTTAAAATCAGGCCAGCCGGCAAGTGGCGGGTGAAAATTTCAATCAATTCCCATTCCTCACATCAAACTATGCATATAACAATAGCTTTTATGCTGAATGACGGCTATCCGGCTGTCCCTATCCAAAAATTGAGAAAGCCATAAGTGTCCCTACCTACTTTGCGCCGAAGCAATACGAATCAAAAAGAACTACGAATGGGGACTTAGAATAATTTTTCATTTTTCCCAACTTTGAAAATAATCACTTGAAAAAAATCTTAGAATCCAAAGAATAGTATACTTGATCGTTCTACAAGTCGAAAATTGGAAAAATAAGTGATATTTTTGCTTGATGCTATTTTTGTCGGTATGCAAAATCGTTGTCAAGATTCTCAAACCTTAAAATCAGGCCAGCCGGCAATTGGCGGGTGAAAATTTCAATCAATTCCCATTCCTCACATCAAACTATGCATATAACAATAGCTTTTATGCTGAATGACGGCTATCCGGCTGTCCCTATCCAAAAATTGAGAAAGCCATAAGTGTCCCTACCTACTTTGCGCCGAAGCAATACGAATCAAAAAGAACTACGAATGGGGACTTAGAATAATTTTTCATTTTTCCCAACTTTGAAAATAATCACTTGAAAAAAATCTTAGAATCCAAAGAATAGTATACTTGATCGTTCTACAAGTCGAAAATTGGAAAAATAAGTGATATTTTTGCTTGATGCTATTTTTGTCGGTATGCAAAATCGTTGTCAAGATTCTCAAACCTTAAAATCAGGCCAGCCGGCAATTGGCGGGTGAAAATTTCAATCAATTCCCATTCCTCACATCAAACTATGCATATAACAATAGCTTTTATGCTGAATGACGGCTATCCGGCTGTCCCTATCCAAAAACTGAGAAATCCATAAGTGTCCCTACCTACTTTGCGCCGAAGCAATACGAATCAAAAAGAACTACGAATGGGGACTTAGAATAATTTTTCATTTTTCCCAACTTTGAAAATAATCACTTGAAAAAAAACTTAGAATCCAAAGAATAGTATACTTGATCGTTCTACAAGTCGAAAATTGGAAAAATAAGTGATATTTTTGCTTGATGCTATTTTTGTCGGTATGCAAAATCGTTGTCAAGATTCTCAAACCTTAAAATCAGGCCAGCCGGCAAGTGGCGGGTGAAAATTTCAATCAATTCCCATTCCTCACATCAAACTATGCATATAACAATAGCTTTTATGCTGAATGACGGCTATCCGGCTGTCCCTATCCAAAAATTGAGAAAGCCATAAGTGTCCCTACCTACTTTGCGCCGAAGCAATACGAATCAAAAAGAACTACGAATGGGGACTTAGAATAATTTTTCATTTTTCCCAACTTTGAAAATGATCACTTGAAAAAAATCTTAGAATCCAAAGAATAGTATACTTGATCGTTCTACAAGTCGAAAATTGGAAAAATAAGTGATATTTTTGCTTGATGCTATTTTTGTCGGTATGCAAAATCGTTGTCAAGATTCTCAAACCTTAAAATCAGGCCAGCCGGCAAGTGGCGGGTGAAAATTTCAATCAATTCCCATTCCTCACATCAAACTATGCATATAACAATAGCTTTTATGCTGAATGACGGCTATCCGGCTGTCCCTATCCAAAAATTGAGAAAGCCATAAGTGTCCCTACCTACTTTGCGCCGAAGCAATACGAATCAAAAAGAACTACGAATGGGGACTTAGAATAATTTTTCATTTTTCCCAACTTTGAAAATAATCACTTGAAAAAAAACTTAGAATCCAAAGAATAGTATACTTGATCGTTCTACAAGTCGAAAATTGGAAAAATAAGTGATATTTTTGCTTGATGCTATTTTTGTCGGTATGCAAAATCGTTGTCAAGATTCTCAAACCTTAAAATCAGGCCAGCCGGCAAGTGGCGGGTGAAAATTTCAATCAATTCCCATTCCTCACATCAAACTATGCATATAACAATAGCTTTTATGCTGAATGACGGCTATCCGGCTGTCCCTATCCAAAAATTGAGAAATCCATAAGTGTCCCTACCTACTTTGCGCCGAAGCAATACGAATCAAAAAGAACTACGAATGGGGACTTAGAATAATTTTTCATTTTTCCCAACTTTGAAAATAATCACTTGAAAAAAATCTTAGAATCCAAAGAATAGTATACTTGATCGTTCTACAAGTCGAAAATTGGAAAAATAAGTGATATTTTTGCTTGATGCTATTTTTGTCGGTATGCAAAATCGTTGTCAAGATTCTCAAACCTTAAAATCAGGCCAGCCGGCAAGTGGCGGGTGAAAATTTCAATCAATTCCCATTCCTCACATCAAACTATGCATATAACAATAGCTTTTATGCTGAATGACGGCTATCCGGCTGTCCCTATCCAAAAATTGAGAAAGCCATAAGTGTCCCTACCTACTTTGCGCCGAAGCAATACGAATCAAAAAGAACTACGAATGGGGACTTAGAATAATTTTTCATTTTTCCCAACTTTGAAAATAATCACTTGAAAAAAATCTTAGAATCCAAAGAATAGTATACTTGATCGTTCTACAAGTCGAAAATTGGAAAAATAAGTGATATTTTTGCTTGATGCTATTTTTGTCGGTATGCAAAATCGTTGTCAAGATTCTCAAACCTTAAAATCAGGCCAGCCGGCAATTGGCGGGTGAAAATTTCAATCAATTCCCATTCCTCACATCAAACTATGCATATAACAATAGCTTTTATGCTGAATGACGGCTATCCGGCTGTCCCTATCCAAAAATTGAGAAAGCCATAAGTGTCCCTTCCTACTTTGCGCCGAAGCAATACGAATCAAAAAGAACTACGAATGGGGACTTAGAATAATTTTTCATTTTTCCCAACTTTGAAAATAATCACTTGAAAAAAATCTTAGAATCCAAAGAATAGTATACTTGATCGTTCTACAAGTCGAAAATTGGAAAAATAAGTGATATTTTTGCTTGATGCTATTTTTGTCGGTATGCAAAATCGTTGTCAAGATTCTCAAACCTTAAAATCAGGCCAGCCGGCAATTGGCGGGTGAAAATTTCAATCAATTCCCATTCCTCACATCAAACTATGCATATAACAATAGCTTTTATGCTGAATGACGGCTATCCGGCTGTCCCTATCCAAAAACTGAGAAATCCATAAGTGTCCCTACCTACTTTGCGCCGAAGCAATACGAATCAAAAAGAACTACGAATGGGGACTTAGAATAATTTTTCATTTTTCCCAACTTTGAAAATAATCACTTGAAAAAAAACTTAGAATCCAAAGAATAGTATACTTGATCGTTCTACAAGTCGAAAATTGGAAAAATAAGTGATATTTTTGCTTGATGCTATTTTTGTCGGTATGCAAAATCGTTGTCAAGATTCTCAAACCTTAAAATCAGGCCAGCCGGCAAGTGGCGGGTGAAAATTTCAATCAATTCCCATTCCTCACATCAAACTATGCATATAACAATAGCTTTTATGCTGAATGACGGCTATCCGGCTGTCCCTATCCAAAAATTGAGAAAGCCATAAGTGTCCCTACCTACTTTGCGCCGAAGCAATACGAATCAAAAAGAACTACGAATGGGGACTTAGAATAATTTTTCATTTTTCCCAACTTTGAAAATAATCACTTGAAAAAAATCTTAGAATCCAAAGAATAGTATACTTGATCGTTCTACAAGTCGAAAATTGGAAAAATAAGTGATATTTTTGCTTGATGCTATTTTTGTCGGTATGCAAAATCGTTGTCAAGATTCTCAAACCTTAAAATCAGGCCAGCCGGCAATTGGCGGGTGAAAATTTCAATCAATTCCCATTCCTCACATCAAACTATGCATATAACAATAGCTTTTATGCTGAATGACGGCTATCCGGCTGTCCCTATCCAAAAATTGAGAAAGCCATAAGTGTCCCTACCTACTTTGCGCCGAAGCAATACGAATCAAAAAGAACTACGAATGGGGACTTAGAATAATTTTTCATTTTTCCCAACTTTGAAAATAATCACTTGAAAAAAATCTTAGAATCCAAAGAATAGTATACTTGATCGTTCTACAAGTCGAAAATTGGAAAAATAAGTGATATTTTTGCTTGATGCTATTTTTGTCGGTATGCAAAATCGTTGTCAAGATTCTCAAACCTTAAAATCAGGCCAGCCGGCAATTGGCGGGTGAAAATTTCAATCAATTCCCATTCCTCACATCAAACTATGCATATAACAATAGCTTTTATGCTGAATGACGGCTATCCGGCTGTCCCTATCCAAAAACTGAGAAATCCATAAGTGTCCCTACCTACTTTGCGCCGAAGCAATACGAATCAAAAAGAACTACGAATGGGGACTTAGAATAATTTTTCATTTTTCCCAACTTTGAAAATAATCACTTGAAAAAAAACTTAGAATCCAAAGAATAGTATACTTGATCGTTCTACAAGTCGAAAATTGGAAAAATAAGTGATATTTTTGCTTGATGCTATTTTTGTCGGTATGCAAAATCGTTGTCAAGATTCTCAAACCTTAAAATCAGGCCAGCCGGCAAGTGGCGGGTGAAAATTTCAATCAATTCCCATTCCTCACATCAAACTATGCATATAACAATAGCTTTTATGCTGAATGACGGCTATCCGGCTGTCCCTATCCAAAAATTGAGAAATCCATAAGTGTCCCTACCTACTTTGCGCCGAAGCAATACGAATCAAAAAGAACTACGAATGGGGACTTAGAATAATTTTTCATTTTTCCCAACTTTGAAAATAATCACTTGAAAAAAATCTTAGAATCCAAAGAATAGTATACTTGATCGTTCTACAAGTCGAAAATTGGAAAAATAAGTGATATTTTTGCTTGATGCTATTTTTGTCGGTATGCAAAATCGTTGTCAAGATTCTCAAACCTTAAAATCAGGCCAGCCGGCAATTGGCGGGTGAAAATTTCAATCAATTCCCATTCCTCACATCAAACTATGCATATAACAATAGCTTTTATGCTGAATGACGGCTATCCGGCTGTCCCTATCCAAAAATTGAGAAAGCCATAAGTGTCCCTACCTACTTTGCGCCGAAGCAATACGAATCAAAAAGAACTACGAATGGGGACTTAGAATAATTTTTCATTTTTCCCAACTTTGAAAATAATCACTTGAAAAAAATCTTAGAATCCAAAGAATAGTATACTTGATCGTTCTACAAGTCGAAAATTGGAAAAATAAGTGATATTTTTGCTTGATGCTATTTTTGTCGGTATGCAAAATCGTTGTCAAGATTCTCAAACCTTAAAATCAGGCCAGCCGGCAAGTGGCGGGTGAAAATTTCAATCAATTCCCATTCCTCACATCAAACTATGCATATAACAATAGCTTTTATGCTGAATGACGGCTATCCGGCTGTCCCTATCCAAAAATTGAGAAAGCCATAAGTGTCCCTACCTACTTTGCGCCGAAGCAATACGAATCAAAAAGAACTACGAATGGGGACTTAGAATAATTTTTCATTTTTCCCAACTTTGAAAATAATCACTTGAAAAAAATCTTAGAATCCAAAGAATAGTATACTTGATCGTTCTACAAGTCGAAAATTGGAAAAATAAGTGATATTTTTGCTTGATGCTATTTTTGTCGGTATGCAAAATCGTTGTCAAGATTCTCAAACCTTAAAATCAGGCCAGCCGGCAAGTGGCGGGTGAAAATTTCAATCAATTCCCATTCCTCACATCAAACTATGCATATAACAATAGCTTTTATGCTGAATGACGGCTATCCGGCTGTCCCTATCCAAAAATTGAGAAATCCATAAGTGTCCCTACCTACTTTGCGCCGAAGCAATACGAATCAAAAAGAACTACGAATGGGGACTTAGAATAATTTTTCATTTTTCCCAACTTTGAAAATAATCACTTGAAAAAAATCTTAGAATCCAAAGAATAGTATACTTGATCGTTCTACAAGTCGAAAATTGGAAAAATAAGTGATATTTTTGCTTGATGCTATTTTTGTCGGTATGCAAAATCGTTGTCAAGATTCTCAAACCTTAAAATCAGGCCAGCCGGCAATTGGCGGGTGAAAATTTCAATCAATTCCCATTCCTCACATCAAACTATGCATATAACAATAGCTTTTATGCTGAATGACGGCTATCCGGCTGTCCCTATCCAAAAATTGAGAAAGCCATAAGTGTCCCTACCTACTTTGCGCCGAAGCAATACGAATCAAAAAGAACTACGAATGGGGACTCAGAATAATTTTTCATTTTTCCCAACTTTGAAAATAATCACTTGAAAAAAATCTTAGAATCCAAAGAATAGTATACTTGATCGTTCTACAAGTCGAAAATTGGAAAAATAAGTGATATTTTTGCTTGATGCTATTTTTGTCGGTATGCAAAATCGTTGTCAAGATTCTCAAACCTTAAAATCAGGCCAGCCGGCAAGTGGCGGGTGAAAATTTCAATCAATTCCCATTCCTCACATCAAACTATGCATATAACAATAGCTTTTATGCTGAATGACGGCTATCCGGCTGTCCCTATCCAAAAATTGAGAAAGCCATAAGTGTCCCTACCTACTTTGCGCCGAAGCAATACGAATCAAAAAGAACTACGAATGGGGACTTAGAATAATTTTTCATTTTTCCCAACTTTGAAAATGATCACTTGAAAAAAATCTTAGAATCCAAAGAATAGTATACTTGATCGTTCTACAAGTCGAAAATTGGAAAAATAAGTGATATTTTTGCTTGATGCTATTTTTGTCGGTATGCAAAATCGTTGTCAAGATTCTCAAACCTTAAAATCAGGCCAGCCGGCAAGTGGCGGGTGAAAATTTCAATCAATTCCCATTCCTCACATCAAACTATGCATATAACAATAGCTTTTATGCTGAATGACGGCTATCCGGCTGTCCCTATCCAAAAATTGAGAAAGCCATAAGTGTCCCTACCTACTTTGCGCCGAAGCAATACGAATCAAAAAGAACTACGAATGGGGACTTAGAATAATTTTTCATTTTTCCCAACTTTGAAAATAATCACTTGAAAAAAATCTTAGAATCCAAAGAATAGTATACTTGATCGTTCTACAAGTCGAAAATTGGAAAAATAAGTGATATTTTTGCTTGATGCTATTTTTGTCGGTATGCAAAATCGTTGTCAAGATTCTCAAACCTTAAAATCAGGCCAGCCGGCAAGTGGCGGGTGAAAATTTCAATCAATTCCCATTCCTCACATCAAACTATGCATATAACAATAGCTTTTATGCTGAATGACGGCTATCCGGCTGTCCCTATCCAAAAATTGAGAAATCCATAAGTGTCCCTACCTACTTTGCGCCGAAGCAATACGAATCAAAAAGAACTACGAATGGGGACTTAGAATAATTTTTCATTTTTCCCAACTTTGAAAATAATCACTTGAAAAAAATCTTAGAATCCAAAGAATAGTATACTTGATCGTTCTACAAGTCGAAAATTGGAAAAATAAGTGATATTTTTGCTTGATGCTATTTTTGTCGGTATGCAAAATCGTTGTCAAGATTCTCAAACCTTAAAATCAGGCCAGCCGGCAATTGGCGGGTGAAAATTTCAATCAATTCCCATTCCTCACATCAAACTATGCATATAACAATAGCTTTTATGCTGAATGACGGCTATCCGGCTGTCCCTATCCAAAAATTGAGAAAGCCATAAGTGTCCCTACCTACTTTGCGCCGAAGCAATACGAATCAAAAAGAACTACGAATGGGGACTTAGAATAATTTTTCATTTTTCCCAACTTTGAAAATAATCACTTGAAAAAAATCTTAGAATCCAAAGAATAGTATACTTGATCGTTCTACAAGTCGAAAATTGGAAAAATAAGTGATATTTTTGCTTGATGCTATTTTTGTCGGTATGCAAAATCGTTGTCAAGATTCTCAAACCTTAAAATCAGGCCAGCCGGCAATTGGCGGGTGAAAATTTCAATCAATTCCCATTCCTCACATCAAACTATGCATATAACAATAGCTTTTATGCTGAATGACGGCTATCCGGCTGTCCCTATCCAAAAATTGAGAAAGCCATAAGTGTCCCTACCTACTTTGCGCCGAAGCAATACGAATCAAAAAGAACTACGAATGGGGACTTAGAATAATTTTTCATTTTTCCCAACTTTGAAAATAATCACTTGAAAAAAATCTTAGAATCCAAAGAATAGTATACTTGATCGTTCTACAAGTCGAAAATTGGAAAAATAAGTGATATTTTTGCTTGATGCTATTTTTGTCGGTATGCAAAATCGTTGTCAAGATTCTCAAACCTTAAAATCAGGCCAGCCGGCAATTGGCGGGTGAAAATTTCAATCAATTCCCATTCCTCACATCAAACTATGCATATAACAATAGCTTTTATGCTGAATGACGGCTATCCGGCTGTCCCTATCCAAAAACTGAGAAATCCATAAGTGTCCCTACCTACTTTGCGCCGAAGCAATACGAATCAAAAAGAACTACGAATGGGGACTTAGAATAATTTTTCATTTTTCCCAACTTTGAAAATAATCACTTGAAAAAAAACTTAGAATCCAAAGAATAGTATACTTGATCGTTCTACAAGTCGAAAATTGGAAAAATAAGTGATATTTTTGCTTGATGCTATTTTTGTCGGTATGCAAAATCGTTGTCAAGATTCTCAAACCTTAAAATCAGGCCAGCCGGCAAGTGGCGGGTGAAAATTTCAATCAATTCCCATTCCTCACATCAAACTATGCATATAACAATAGCTTTTATGCTGAATGACGGCTATCCGGCTGTCCCTATCCAAAAATTGAGAAATCCATAAGTGTCCCTACCTACTTTGCGCCGAAGCAATACGAATCAAAAAGAACTACGAATGGGGACTTAGAATAATTTTTCATTTTTCCCAACTTTGAAAATAATCACTTGAAAAAAATCTTAGAATCCAAAGAATAGTATACTTGATCGTTCTACAAGTCGAAAATTGGAAAAATAAGTGATATTTTTGCTTGATGCTATTTTTGTCGGTATGCAAAATCGTTGTCAAGATTCTCAAACCTTAAAATCAGGCCAGCCGGCAATTGGCGGGTGAAAATTTCAATCAATTCCCATTCCTCACATCAAACTATGCATATAACAATAGCTTTTATGCTGAATGACGGCTATCCGGCTGTCCCTATCCAAAAATTGAGAAAGCCATAAGTGTCCCTACCTACTTTGCGCCGAAGCAATACGAATCAAAAAGAACTACGAATGGGGACTTAGAATAATTTTTCATTTTTCCCAACTTTGAAAATGATCACTTGAAAAAAATCTTAGAATCCAAAGAATAGTATACTTGATCGTTCTACAAGTCGAAAATTGGAAAAATAAGTGATATTTTTGCTTGATGCTATTTTTGTCGGTATGCAAAATCGTTGTCAAGATTCTCAAACCTTAAAATCAGGCCAGCCGGCAAGTGGCGGGTGAAAATTTCAATCAATTCCCATTCCTCACATCAAACTATGCATATAACAATAGCTTTTATGCTGAATGACGGCTATCCGGCTGTCCCTATCCAAAAATTGAGAAAGCCATAAGTGTCCCTACCTACTTTGCGCCGAAGCAATACGAATCAAAAAGAACTACGAATGGGGACTTAGAATAATTTTTCATTTTTCCCAACTTTGAAAATAATCACTTGAAAAAAATCTTAGAATCCAAAGAATAGTATACTTGATCGTTCTACAAGTCGAAAATTGGAAAAATAAGTGATATTTTTGCTTGATGCTATTTTTGTCGGTATGCAAAATCGTTGTCAAGATTCTCAAACCTTAAAATCAGGCCAGCCGGCAATTGGCGGGTGAAAATTTCAATCAATTCCCATTCCTCACATCAAACTATGCATATAACAATAGCTTTTATGCTGAATGACGGCTATCCGGCTGTCCCTATCCAAAAATTGAGAAAGCCATAAGTGTCCCTACCTACTTTGCGCCGAAGCAATACGAATCAAAAAGAACTACGAATGGGGACTTAGAATAATTTTTCATTTTTCCCAACTTTGAAAATAATCACTTGAAAAAAATCTTAGAATCCAAAGAATAGTATACTTGATCGTTCTACAAGTCGAAAATTGGAAAAATAAGTGATATTTTTGCTTGATGCTATTTTTGTCGGTATGCAAAATCGTTGTCAAGATTCTCAAACCTTAAAATCAGGCCAGCCGGCAATTGGCGGGTGAAAATTTCAATCAATTCCCATTCCTCACATCAAACTATGCATATAACAATAGCTTTTATGCTGAATGACGGCTATCCGGCTGTCCCTATCCAAAAACTGAGAAATCCATAAGTGTCCCTACCTACTTTGCGCCGAAGCAATACGAATCAAAAAGAACTACGAATGGGGACTTAGAATAATTTTTCATTTTTCCCAACTTTGAAAATAATCACTTGAAAAAAAACTTAGAATCCAAAGAATAGTATACTTGATCGTTCTACAAGTCGAAAATTGGAAAAATAAGTGATATTTTTGCTTGATGCTATTTTTGTCGGTATGCAAAATCGTTGTCAAGATTCTCAAACCTTAAAATCAGGCCAGCCGGCAATTGGCGGGTGAAAATTTCAATCAATTCCCATTCCTCACATCAAACTATGCATATAACAATAGCTTTTATGCTGAATGACGGCTATCCGGCTGTCCCTATCCAAAAATTGAGAAAGCCATAAGTGTCCCTACCTACTTTGCGCCGAAGCAATACGA
The DNA here is from genome assembly GCF_034640455.1 of Diachasmimorpha longicaudata. NCBI lineage: Eukaryota > Metazoa > Arthropoda > Insecta > Hymenoptera > Braconidae > Diachasmimorpha > Diachasmimorpha longicaudata. The sequence continues at coordinate 4,677 of NW_026973928.1, read as the reverse complement.
ATCAAAAAGAACTACGAATGGGGACTTAGAATAATTTTTCATTTTTCCCAACTTTGAAAATGATCACTTGAAAAAAATCTTAGAATCCAAAGAATAGTATACTTGATCGTTCTACAAGTCGAAAATTGGAAAAATAAGTGATATTTTTGCTTGATGCTATTTTTGTCGGTATGCAAAATCGTTGTCAAGATTCTCAAACCTTAAAATCAGGCCAGCCGGCAAGTGGCGGGTGAAAATTTCAATCAATTCCCATTCCTCACATCAAACTATGCATATAACAATAGCTTTTATGCTGAATGACGGCTATCCGGCTGTCCCTATCCAAAAATTGAGAAAGCCATAAGTGTCCCTACCTACTTTGCGCCGAAGCAATACGAATCAAAAAGAACTACGAATGGGGACTTAGAATAATTTTTCATTTTTCCCAACTTTGAAAATAATCACTTGAAAAAAAACTTAGAATCCAAAGAATAGTATACTTGATCGTTCTACAAGTCGAAAATTGGAAAAATAAGTGATATTTTTGCTTGATGCTATTTTTGTCGGTATGCAAAATCGTTGTCAAGATTCTCAAACCTTAAAATCAGGCCAGCCGGCAAGTGGCGGGTGAAAATTTCAATCAATTCCCATTCCTCACATCAAACTATGCATATAACAATAGCTTTTATGCTGAATGACGGCTATCCGGCTGTCCCTATCCAAAAATTGAGAAAGCCATAAGTGTCCCTACCTACTTTGCGCCGAAGCAATACGAATCAAAAAGAACTACGAATGGGGACTTAGAATAATTTTTCATTTTTCCCAACTTTGAAAATAATCACTTGAAAAAAATCTTAGAATCCAAAGAATAGTATACTTGATCGTTCTACAAGTCGAAAATTGGAAAAATAAGTGATATTTTTGCTTGATGCTATTTTTGTCGGTATGCAAAATCGTTGTCAAGATTCTCAAACCTTAAAATCAGGCCAGCCGGCAATTGGCGGGTGAAAATTTCAATCAATTCCCATTCCTCACATCAAACTATGCATATAACAATAGCTTTTATGCTGAATGACGGCTATCCGGCTGTCCCTATCCAAAAATTGAGAAAGCCATAAGTGTCCCTACCTACTTTGCGCCGAAGCAATACGAATCAAAAAGAACTACGAATGGGGACTTAGAATAATTTTTCATTTTTCCCAACTTTGAAAATAATCACTTGAAAAAAATCTTAGAATCCAAAGAATAGTATACTTGATCGTTCTACAAGTCGAAAATTGGAAAAATAAGTGATATTTTTGCTTGATGCTATTTTTGTCGGTATGCAAAATCGTTGTCAAGATTCTCAAACCTTAAAATCAGGCCAGCCGGCAATTGGCGGGTGAAAATTTCAATCAATTCCCATTCCTCACATCAAACTATGCATATAACAATAGCTTTTATGCTGAATGACGGCTATCCGGCTGTCCCTATCCAAAAACTGAGAAATCCATAAGTGTCCCTACCTACTTTGCGCCGAAGCAATACGAATCAAAAAGAACTACGAATGGGGACTTAGAATAATTTTTCATTTTTCCCAACTTTGAAAATAATCACTTGAAAAAAAACTTAGAATCCAAAGAATAGTATACTTGATCGTTCTACAAGTCGAAAATTGGAAAAATAAGTGATATTTTTGCTTGATGCTATTTTTGTCGGTATGCAAAATCGTTGTCAAGATTCTCAAACCTTAAAATCAGGCCAGCCGGCAAGTGGCGGTGAAAATTTCAATCAATTCCCATTCCTCACATCAAACTATGCATATAACAATAGCTTTTATGCTGAATGACGGCTATCCGGCTGTCCCTATCCAAAAATTGAGAAATCCATAAGTGTCCCTACCTACTTTGCGCCGAAGCAATACGAATCAAAAAGAACTACGAATGGGGACTTAGAATAATTTTTCATTTTTCCCAACTTTGAAAATAATCACTTGAAAAAAATCTTAGAATCCAAAGAATAGTATACTTGATCGTTCTACAAGTCGAAAATTGGAAAAATAAGTGATATTTTTGCTTGATGCTATTTTTGTCGGTATGCAAAATCGTTGTCAAGATTCTCAAACCTTAAAATCAGGCCAGCCGGCAATTGGCGGGTGAAAATTTCAATCAATTCCCATTCCTCACATCAAACTATGCATACGTGAGTGATAGCTTTTATGCTGAATGACGGCTATCCGGCTGTCCCTATCCAAAAATTGAGAAAGCCATAAGTGTCCCTACCTACTTTGCGCCGAAGCAATACGAATCAAAAAGAACTACGAATGGGGACTTAGAATAATTTTTCATTTTTCCCAACTTTGAAAATGATCACTTGAAAAAAATCTTAGAATCCAAAGAATAGTATACTTGATCGTTCTACAAGTCGAAAATTGGAAAAATAAGTGATATTTTTGCTTGATGCTATTTTTGTCGGTATGCAAAATCGTTGTCAAGATTCTCAAACCTTAAAATCAGGCCAGCCGGCAAGTGGCGGGTGAAAATTTCAATCAATTCCCATTCCTCACATCAAACTATGCATATAACAATAGCTTTTATGCTGAATGACGGCTATCCGGCTGTCCCTATCCAAAAATTGAGAAAGCCATAAGTGTCCCCTACCTACTTTGCGCCGAAGCAATACGAATCAAAAAGAACTACGAATGGGATATCAGACACGTGAGTGTTCCCAACTTTGAAAATAATCACTTGAAAAAAATCTTAGAATCCAAAGAATAGTATACTTGATCGTTCTACAAGTCGAAAATTGAAAATAAGTGATATTTTTGCTTGATGCTATTTTTGTCGGTCATGCAAAATCGTTGTCAAGATTCTCAAACCTTAAAATCAGGCCAGCCGGCAATTGGCGGGTGAAAATTTCAATCAATTCCCATTCCTCACATCAAACTATGCATATAACAATAGCTTTTATGCTGAATGACGGCTATCCGCTGTCCCTATCCAAAAACTGAGAAATCCATAAGTGTCCCTACCTACTTTGCGCCGAAGCAATACGAATCAAAAAGAACTACGAATGGGGACTTAGAATAATTTTTCATTTTTCCCCACTTGAAAATAATCACTTGAAAAAAAACTTAGAATCCAAAGAATAGTATACTTGATCGTTCTACAAGTCGAAAATTGGAAAAATAAGTGATATTTTTGCTTGATGCTATTTTTGTCGGTATGCGAAATCGTTGTCAAGATTCTCAAACCTTAAATCAGGCCAGCCGGCAAGTGGCGGGTGAAAATTTCAATCAATTCCCATTCCTCACATCAAACTATGCATATAACAATAGCTTTTATGCTGAATGACGGCTATCCGGCTGTCCTATCCAAAAATTGAGAAGCCATAAGTGTCCCCTACCTACTTTGCGCCGAAGCAATACGAATCAAAAAGAACTACGAATGGGGACTTAGAATAATTTTCATTTTCCCAACTTTGAAAATAATCACTTGAAAAAAATCTTAGAATCCAAAGAATAGTATACTTGATCGTTCTACAAGTCGAAAATTGGAAAAATAAGTGATATTTTTGCTTGATGCTATTTTTGTCGGTATGCAAAATCGTTGTCAAGATTCTCAAACCCTTAAAATCAGGCCAGCCGGCAATTGGCGGGTGAAAATTTCAATCAATTCCCATTCCTCACATCAAACTATGCATATAACAATAGCTTTTATGCTGAATGACGGCTATCCGGCTGTCCCTATCCAAAAACTGAGAAATCCATAAGTGTCCCTACCTACTTTGCGCGAAGCAATACGAATCAAAAAGAACTACGAATGGGGACTTAGAATAATATTTCATTTTTCCCAACTTTGAAAATAATCACTTGAAAAAAAACTTAGAATCCAAAGAATAGTATACTTGATCGTTCTACAAGTCGAAAATTGGAAAAATAAGTGATATTTTTGCTTGATGCTATTTTTGTCGGTATGCAAAATCGTTGTCAAGATTCTCAAACCTTAAAATCAGGCCAGCGGCAAGTGGCGGGTGAAAATTTCAATCAATTCCCATTCCTCACATCAAACTATGCATATAACAATAGCTTTTATGCTGAATGACGGCTATCCGGCTGTCCCTATCCAAAAATTGAGAAATCCCATAAGTGTCCCTACCTACTTTGCGCGAAGCAATACGAATCAAAAAGAACTACGAATGGGGACTTAGAATAATTTTTCATTTTTCCCAACCTTTGAAAATAATCACTTGAAAAAAATCTAGAATCCAAAGAATAGTATACTTGATCGTTCTACAAGTCGAAAATTGGAAAAATAAGTGATATTTTTGCTTGATGCTATTTTTGTCGGTATGCAAATCGTTGTCAAGATTCTCAAACCTTAAAATCAGGCCAGCCGGCAATTGGCGGGTGAAAATTTCAATCAATTCCCATTCCTCACATCAAACTATGCATATAACAATAGCTTTTATGCTGAATGACGGCTATCGGCTGTCCCTATCCAAAATTGAGAAAGCCATAAGTGTCCCCTACCTACTTTGCGCCGAAGCAATACGAATCAAAAAGAACTACGAATGGGGACTTAGAATAATTTTTCATTTTTCCCAACTTTGAAAATGATCACTTGAAAAAAATCTTAGAATCCAAAGAATAGTATACTTGATCGTTCTACAAGTCGAAAATTGGAAAAATAAGTGATATTTTATATCACACGTGAGTGT